>NC_091752.1:996374-1243874 GCF_043380555.1 Nothobranchius furzeri
GAGACATCCTATATGTCCACCCATCTACCCATCCATTTGTCCTTAATTAATTAGGAAATAATATTCATTGGAGGTGCACAAATTACAAGGTAGGCAACGTTTTCAAATAGACAGGCTTGGAAAAAATACACCTCTAATTCTTCTAAGGCAAAACTCCTGATTGGAATGCAGCTTCTGATTTTTTTACAGAGTGGACATAAGTAAAAGTTAGCAGTCTGCTCAATTAATTAGGTGGTTAAAGCTGTTATGACGATTCTGCAAACAAGCTAGGATTTAAATGCTAACACGGTCATGGAACATTCACCCCTCCACTCGGGCATCTTCCCTGAGATGCTTCTGCCGGAGCCGGAAACCCACATCACCAGAGGAAACGAGATAGCGCTAAACATCATTCACAGTTTTCCAGGTCCAAAAGTCTGTAAATGGTGTTTGTCTTTTTGGGACTCTGGTAGTTTGTCCACCTTTCTCAGTGGCCTAGTGGTAGAGTGTCCGCCCTGAGACTGGGAGATCAGGGTTCGATTCCTGGTCGGGTCAGACCAAAGACTTTGAAAAAATGGGACCCAGTGCCTCCCTGCTTGACACTCAGCATTAAGGGGTTGGATTGGGGGTTAAACCACCAAATGGTTCCCGAGCGCGGCCGTGTCTGCAGCTCACCGCTCCCCCAGGGGATGGGTCAAATGCGGAGAACAAATTTCTAACACACACCTGTGTGTGTGACAACTAATGGGACTTTAACTTTAAAGTTGAAGTGGTAGCAAACAGCTGTTTCTCCTTGTTACGACACCTGGGGTTTACAATGGTTGGTCGTATTATTATTACTGTTTAGTCAGAATTTTTCTTCCCATTGTTTTGTTTTCTTTTGGAGTGACAACACCAGACCCAGATACAAGATGGCTGCCTCCATGCTGTTGTCCAGTAACCATGGAAACCACAATGAGTACCGGCAGCCTCATCACCAGTGGATCCCTCCACAGTTCTTCAGGTGGAAGCAATTGGACTAATCGTTTTCTCTGGATCTGGAAAGGATAAAAGGCTGGAGGAACTTTCATTCTGGGAGCTACTTGTAACCAAGTAGACTCCCTTTGGGCTGGTTTCAGGGTTTTAGAAGTTTAAACATCTTGAAAGAAAATAATTCCTCAGCTTTTATTAAGTCTCTCTTTGGGTTTAGTAATTACTCCTGGTAAAAGAACTACAGTGGCCACTGTTAGAGTTTGAGAGTCTTTTGTGGTTAAGTTGCTGAATTAGTATGTAGAAGGTGAAAGCTTCTTTAGGTTTTGGAAATAACCCTGAGTTTTTTAGTTAATCCATCCCACATCTTTCTTTCTTTTGTACCATCCTGTAGGACACTTAGGTCTGAATGGTTTTCTTTTGGTGCTGCCAGTTAAAAGATCTGAGCCTTAGTCTCCTGCTTTATTTTATACGAACATTGGACTCTCTGAGTTTTATGGGCTGTGTTAGTGATTTGCTGTTAGGATTTCCAGCCCTTGGTTTTGTGTTATCCTCTGTTTTAATAAATTTGTTTGTCTTTACACAAGTTCCTTCTTGCCTCCCT
Source organism: Nothobranchius furzeri (assembly GCF_043380555.1). Lineage (NCBI taxonomy): Eukaryota > Metazoa > Chordata > Actinopteri > Cyprinodontiformes > Nothobranchiidae > Nothobranchius > Nothobranchius furzeri. The sequence goes on from NC_091752.1 coordinate 997,927, forward strand.
GGTTTCCCCTCCCTGAAGAAGGTAAAACGTAACACTCCTTCTCTGATATTATTAATCTGCAAACCTCTCACACCAGTGGTGTTCTGTTGCTAAATACTTGAGTATGTAATGAATAGAGGACCAGGGAAGTGTGGCAGTTTGGTGAGACAGACAACCAGATGGTTCGAAAGGTCCAAAACGTCCTTGTTCCTTCAGTGTGGGAGAGCAATGCTTGTAATTGTAAGGAAATATTTAACCATTCCAAGATTACACAAGATATCTAAATTGGCACATGATGTATTTGCCTATGATTTCCAGTTGTTTGTAGACTAGAAAAAACAGTAAAGTCCTTCCAGTCGTTGCTAAATTTAATCAACACACAATAGCTTAAAATCGACCAGTTGAATTTAGTGCACAGAGAGCCAAACACTAAACAAATGTCTCCTCTACTGATCATATCTGCCTTTGAATTCCACATAAATCTGATAGCCAAGTACCATTAGGGTGATACTCTATAATCTCTTCTATGCAGAGGACCAACAAAACCCAAAGCCCGCAGGATAAGAGCCCAGCGCCCAACGAGAGGAAGACTCTCCTGGCCAGCTCTATACAGTCATTAACCTTTCTCCATCATGGAAGGCCAAGTGCTTTCTTCTTTCACTCCATTCACACACTTCATTAAGAAGATTCCTTTCAGAGACTAATTCCCATTTCAAGTTAGCTTTTTGTTAATTAGAAGCAGGTTTAACCTCACAGAGCACTTCTATTGTGTTTACTTTTTAATATTGCCCCATGTAAATGAATCAACTGAAAACGCACCGTCCAAGGCAGCCACTTCACACAAACACAACATGGCTGGGTAATTGTGGGTGGTTGCAGGCGTACTTGTGCCGGTTTCTAGTCTAAAAGCCGATGTTTTCCCTTGAATTTTGCACCAGTTGGCATTCCTAATTAACTTCTGTTTTCTAGAGGGTTTGAAATAGCCAAATGAAGAGACTTGCTAAAGGAACTGTTGTGATGGCCTTCTCATCCATTAAATTAACTAAGAATGCTTTTTGTACCCCCAAAACGTAACAGGTTTATAAGCCATGTTTGTTCTAAGAAAGGTGCGCTCGTAAACTCAGAGAGAATGTCTGCTGAACATGGGGTGAGCACCAAAGATGGAAAGAGCAGCTGGGTATGTTTAAACTGCAAAGCAAACTTCTCAAAAAGCCAGACTTTGATCGGGTCAAATGACTCAGGATTCGACTCCAACTGGTCTTTATAAAGCAATCAATCAATAAATAAGTTGGATGAAGTACTGTAGTTCCTTAAATAATAGCCAAACAAACTTTACTCAAAACTAGCATCCATTTACCATCTCTTCTGATAACAGCATCTCTCCTTCAACATCCTTTTCTCTCCAAGTTTCCCAAGAAACAACGATACAAACAGCTTGTCACAACTGCATACACTTCTGAGTAGTTCACTGCACCTGTACACAGTAATAAGTGAATATTTCTGAGGATGATGTTCTTGAAAATGTTTTTTGACTTGAGGAAATCATGATGAGGATGTCACTCCCCCGCCTCTATCCGCTTAAGTGTAATTAAACAGGACAGTTGATGTTCACGGTCATTCTTCTTCCTAGAGTTTTAGGATGAATGCACATAAATGAAGTGTAGGTGTTTAATTCAATGTATATTATGAAGGAAAAAATGAATTTACAGCCACTTTCCCCACAGCCAACAATAAAATGATACAATACCCATGATCTGCTGAGGCTGCACCTACTGTAACACAGGGGATAGATGCATGGCCCTGTCAAGCACACAGACTGGTGGCTCCCAGCAGAATGTCAAGTGACTGGGATGAGAGTCTGAGGCCATGATTTTCAGCTGGGAGAGGTGGAAGGAGTGAGGCAGAGGAGTTTAAGTATCTTGGTGTCTTGTTCAAGAGGGATAGTAGCATGGAGCGAGAGATGGACCAGCGGCTCAGGCTACGACTGCAGCAAAGAGCCGAGCTGAGAAGGTAAAGCTGTGGATTTACTGGTCCCTGTCCGTTCCGACCGCCTTCAAATCTGGATTGTGACCATCAAACAAAAGCAAGAGACTCAGCAAGGTGGCCGGGCTCAGCCTTAGGGAGGAGGTGAGAAGAGCAACCGATACAAACTTGAGTAGGGATGTGTGATATTATCGGCCCATCATCATTATCAGCCAACATCAAAATGTAATATTGAAAATGATATGCATCAGTTTTACTCTTAGCATTACTTTTACATACCGCCTACATATTATACATCAAACTCTTCAGATAATGTTTCTCTCACTACTGTCCATGTAGGAAATAGGGGTAGAAGACTATTTTCACACGCAGCTTGCATGCTAAACGCAGAAATGTAAAAGGGTTTCTCAGTGAACCTTCAGACCAGGGGTATTTAATTCTGGGCCTGGAGGGTCGATATCCAGCTCGTCTTGGTTTTAACCCCGTTTCAACACACTTGATTTAAATCAGCAGGTGATTAACGGGCTTCTGCAGAGCCTGATGAGCTGCTGAACAGATGATTCAACCGCTGAAGCAAGTGTGTGGAAGCAGAGAAGCCACTAAAACGTGCTGGATAGCGGCCCTCCAGGTCCGGAATTGAATACTCCTGAGTTAGCCTATATCAGTATCAAACATTGGTAATGTCCAACATCCCTAGTTTTAGGGCACAGCCAAGCCCTCATAATTCGGTTCTGGATGTGAAGCAATCAAGGATGTGGCAAAATTGCAGTTCCACCCTAATCCACTAGGGGCTGGTGTCAGAAGTGAGCAAATCCTCATTGACTCCCATCTTAAAAATGCCAATTTCACAGCAGAAATAAACATGTTTACAGCCCGGCCACAGAAACGTATTTTAGGTTTAATAGATCTAGGTTACACTCGTGACAACTCTGAGGGGAGAGAATTCTTATGTTACTCTTCCGTTTAAGTATTAAATGTTTAAAAATATGAATAATTAATGAGCATCTGCGTGAATTCAGAACTAGTTCCAAAGAAAGGCCTCGGCCTCAAGTTAACAGATGTTCGGCCATTTAGACTCTCTGAACTTTAGTTTTGTCTGTGTGTTTGTGTCTGGATGTTAATCATGGAATCAGTTGGACAAAAGGGCAAGCTGTGGTTACTAACAGACCATCCAAGCAGTTTCTGTTTCTTTTGATCAGTTGGGGGGGGGGGGCCGTGTCATTCAACTGCTTGGTCAAACATGTTAGTGGGGCTGCATAAGAAGCTTAAGCGGCTGCCCAGCTTCACCTATCTCCTGCCCGGGAACAGTTAGAGCAGGCAGCTGGCTGTTCCCGTTTCCCGGGGCAGCCGGGCCGACTCCGAAGCAAGGCTGTAGTCATGCTGGAGCTGACACACAAGAGCTGATGTAAAAGGCCAAGGTGCACGCTTACGATCACAGCGGTCTGAGGATCCGATTGTAACTTGACAGTCCCAGTCCATATTGGATCTCCACAGGCGACCAGCATGACTACAGCCTTGCACAGGAGCCAGTCTGCCATGCGGGTGGGATATCCCGGTCCAAGGAGCTCTTCTTAGCTTCTTGGGTTAGACACGTTAGCTAGTAGCTACACTGGCTCATTTGTTCCAACCCTGTCCCAAACGTAACAGCCCCACCCTCAGCTCCACCTCTTTTCCCGTTTTTGGATTGTCTGGGCATGACGGGACCTGTGACATGGTTAGTCGAAATGGCGGTGGTGGGAATCTCCCATTTTGGCACAATAACATATAATTCGAGTCTGTGGACACAAATTGTCCAATATATATATTGATGGGCACATCTCACCAGACTTGAGAGAAATTATATATCAATAAATAAAACCTTATGTGTGAAGCACTTTTCATAGAAGTGCAGCTCAAATTTATATATTATATTTATATATATATTATATATATATATATATATATATATATATATATATATATATATGTGTGTGTGTGTGTATACACACACACACACACACACACACACACACACACACACACACACACACACACATATGTATATATATATATATATATATATATATATATATATATATATATATATATATATATAAAACCCCACAACAGTCAATTTCCCACCCCTCCCCATTGATTATAAGCAAAATCACTTCTACTGTATACCTCCCTCCTACCCCACTACACACACACACACACACACACACACACACACACACACACTACTCATGTGTGCATTTACTTTCTTACGTGAGATTGTGTAATTATAGAGAAAATGAAGATGACTTTGTGGATTTGTGTGTTTGCCTAAAAGCAAGTGAGATGGATTTAAAGACCACATAAAGTAAGAGGAGAAGTGTGTGCAGCACAGCCGGACAAACATTTCCCAATTACCCTCCATACAGGGTTTTCATTAAGTACTTCCACATGAGAGTCTGACTGGCTGCTCTTTGTCTCCGCAGCCGTCTAGAGCTAATCAAATTCACAAGCCGTCTCAGAAACCATCTCAGCCTCCTATTATCATTAATCTGGATGGCCATCTCATCGGCACCGTGGTTAACGAACAATGTTAGGGCTAGAAATTCAATTTTCTGCAGTTAGCAACTGAATTGGTGATCAATTGTAGCCTTTCAGAGATGACGGATCGTCCAAGCAGGGTCCTCCAGTGTTCCATTACGGTAACGCTCAAATGAGCTCCTGAATCCCATTAATATGGAGCCTGTACAGCAACAGCTGGCCAACACTGAATCTGGCCTTGCTGCTTATTTCCACTACAGGTGAAAGGATATAATTACACACCAAAAGTACTTCAACAAAATGAAATACTACATTGTTTGTATTCTACAGAATGTGTTCACCAAGAAAGGAGCTCCGTACCACAAACATTAATTAAAGATATATTATGTGCGGAGCAAGTGTTAGAAACGAATTAAACCTCAAGCTGAGAAACAGAAGGAGGCATAAGGTTTCGGTTTACTGTGATGAAAGATATTTTCTGTGTTGGGGCAACTAATGCAGAGAAAACCGTGTTTTAATTGAAGATGCCTATTTATGCAAGCTGAGGACCAACTAATGTTAAGGCCAAATTATTATTCCGAGAGAGCTGACGCATTTCCCATCTTACTGTGATCTACCCTTTTGTGAAAAAGACATCCTGATGTAGTCTGAACATTGGTTTGATGGTAATCTAGTTTATACATGCACAAACAACAGAGGGAGCATCAAGGATGCATATGAGACACGGACAAAGAGATAAAAAGGACGAGCAACAGCGGAGGATAAAAACCCGGACGAGCATGTAGGTCTTTTAACTCATCTTAAGGAGGAAAAAAGCACGTTACTTAAACCTTGTGGTGTAACAAAAGTAGAAGAGAAACAAGAACGCTTCTGCGGGGGGAAAACTGTTCTTAATGCTAAGAAGTTGGTTCACGGTCTTCTAGAAAAGACTTGGCAGTGTTGTTTTTCATAAAAGGTTGAATAATTATCAAACAACAGAGCACTTCAAATGCTTTTTAGGAGTCTAATAGCCTTTAGTAGAGAGGACGTGGTTGAAGCTTTAAGGAGTAAAGGGGGGACTGATGTCTTTCTTGGTTCCACAGCAGCTGAAGTTTAAGATGATCTATGGGAGGATCTTTGTGGACATCTCTGTGTGCATGCGCGAGTGGTTGGGTGGCAAGAAACAAAAAGGCCCGCTGTCAAGATGCGAACAACACTTTCAAGAAACGTTCTGGAGGACATGCCCAATATAAAAGCACTTTAGCGACTGAAGCCTGGAAGAAGTTTAGAGAGGAGCTTAGAATTTGGATTGATGACAAAACCGAAGTTATTCAAAGCTCACGTGTTCTCAAACGATTAATCAGTGTCTTGGCCGCAGATCTGATTGGGAGATGTTTATTCCTACTAAATAGAAAGGCCATCAAAACTCAGGAGGCCTGTGATTAATTCATTTCAAAGAACGTTGGGCCGATCTCTTCCGCAGAGTCACAGCGTGACTTGCATCACCCGTGGATGACTGCTAAAGAAAACTAAGCCAGGTAAGCTGTCATTGATCAGTGTCCTTATTTATTTAATTATTTGTTCATTTTTGGTAACGATCACGGTTTGGAACACCTGAATCAGGACGCAAAAACAATTACTCAGTGGATTTTAAAATACGCTAACGTGTATGTTTGTGAAAGCATCTTCTCTAAAAAGGTCACAAGGACTTACCGTGAACAGAACCAGCCTCACAAACAGCCAGTTGCTGCACGATTCCAGGCCCTTGGGTCATCCCTTTTGTTTACGCAGTCCTTCACAGAGCAAATAAAATAAAAAACAATCATACCTTAAACAGGCCATACAATCGACCACGTAGCAAGAGTGAACCTTCTGCTTCACTAAATCCTCCAAATGTGCAAAACAATAGAGTTACAGGTAAAATATGCTTTCTACGCAATGACGCAATGTAAAGCCCTTGTCAGATAGACATTCTGGAATATGTGTGGACAATTCAGTCCGGTTTTTAACCAGAACTGTGTTCTCAGACACACCACTTTTGTACCTGAACTTGTCCTTTCGGCTGCCTTCCCACAGCAGGGAAAAGTTCCAGATGTCTGAGGGGGAGGGGGGAGGATGTACCCAGATATTGCGTAAACATGGTGCGGCGGGCGTACATGCGTCATTTACCCAAACAAAGCTGTTCAGTCAAACATGGCCGACGAAGAGATAGAATTCCCCTCACTGATCGGACTTATGTTAAGCATAATTCTGCGCACACGAAGGCGCATAAGAGACCTGGATGATGAAACTCAATGGTTAAAGGAATCACGGAAGCGGTGTGAAGCGCTCCGTCGCGCGTCTAGGAGACGGTACCGTAGGAGGCGAGCTGCCGTGGGTCGCCGCATGCTACAGGAGCGAGCTATCTAGGTGCGCACAGCGTCCCCCGGTCCCCTCCTCTCTGTCCAGAACTCGACCTCACCAGTCTGAAGCAGCCACCCTGTCCGTGACAAGTCCGGTCCTGTTACTAGGGGCTTCGTCCGTTTTAATTACCGAAAATGTTATCCGGATGTTTGCGTTCAGACACAAAGGTCTTACGGACAGAGTCCCGAACATTTCCGTTTTTCATGGCCCGTCTGAAGGGGGCTCTAGAAACATAAAGATTCTCCTACTGAGACTCACTGCCACCATGTCTCATCTTCAGTCACACCAAAGCTATAGCGCTAACAAATCTAAGAGAGATCACTTGAAACTGAAATACGTGAAACATCGTATGAGAAATGTCAGCGTGATGTGAAATTTACCAGCAAACGTAACAACTGGTTCCATTTCATCTTGAACCTGAGCAACGACGGACAGACTCTGGACCATGAAACGCTGCAAACACTGGTTTCCCCGTGACCCCCCGCGCTCCTTCTCGCCATACGGCCTCAACTGTCCAAAAGAGAAGGGGATATGAGGGCGCTTACTTGTTGGCCTTTGTGCAGTGAACTGTTCTGTCTGTGTGCGCGTGCTTGAGCTGTTCGCTATTCGGCCACATACTCTCAGTTGTTGCCACTCGTATCTTAGTAACAGCACAAGGAAAGCCGTGTTGGTGGAAGCTCTCACTGTAGATATGATTGTGAACACCAGATTCAAATAGCAGCGCCTGCAGCCAGCGCCGGGGAGAGGTAGGCCGATGATTAAGTTTAACTACACTGTGGGAAAAATGGAAGTTTGTGTGGAGGCTGTTTTTAAAGTTCAGGTTAGAACAAAAACAATGGTTCTAATATTAAAAGCTAGACTTCCTGCTTTTTTACTCTTGTAACATGTAGAGGTGATGATAACACCACCTGGGTATGCATTGGAGCCATTGTGTCCAAGCTCTGTGACCGTCTTATTCAGTTCCACCCGTTTCCCAAGCTTTTGTTTAGGCCGAGCTTGTCACTTCGAGCACAAGCGTTTTTGAGTTAATATCAAAAACAGATGTGGCTTCCAGCCAATTAGACCCCTTTCTAGTGCATCAACGAAGCCATTTTAGCCTCGTCTGTTCAGGACAACAAAAGGAAACAAAGGATTCGGAGGAACAACAGCATATATGATAAAAGTCAGTGACAAGGACAGGGTGTCCCATTTGTGGACGTCAAAACTCAATTCACGCCTTTTGTTGCTTCTAAAAAGACAATTATGGCGCAGCCATTTGCCTCAAGAAAATAATGAGGGTATAAACAACCCTCTCTAATTCTCTGAGACGTGAAGCCTCAACAGGTATGACTGAATCTGAATAGGTGGACACGGTGCAGCAGACAGGGAAGCTAGGACACAAGGGGGGTGCAGGCCGAGACAGCAGCTACACAGGACAGCGGCGTCCTCTCTCCTACCCTGATGGACATAAACTAAGACCCCCTCCAAAGACACTGAACTGATCCTGATTATCCCAGTGGGCTTAATTCTCAGAGGCCAACACTGCCTGACTGTTTCCACCCAAAAAGACTCACTTCAGTGGACAGAGAATCCCAGACACTGTGCCCCTAAACTGTGAAAACTCTCTTCACAATGGGGACTGAGTAGAGAAAAAGACCCCAAATCCACCCGCTTTCCTCACCCCCCTAACACTCCCCATCGTCACACTTGGAAAAGCAAAGGAGCAAAGTCTCATCCTAGGAATCCTGCTCAATATCCTGGGATTAGCTGCAGACCCTCTCTGTGCCCCTTCACTCCCTCCTGCTAAGGCTAATTCACTCATCTGTCCAGAGCCGACGTGAAAAGTTCCTCCGCGGAGGGGAAATACATAAACTTTAATCTCTTACAAGCTCATTTCTCAGTTTACCTGCAATCAAATCTCACCAAGGAAGAGACTCTGAGGGTTTGTTAAACGCAGAATGACCCATCCAGGTATTCGCTCACACCACAGAAAACGCTTCAAGGTAATCAGCGAGAAACCCTTCGACGGGCTCCTCTGATTGCATTCCTAAGCAGTCTGAATAGTTTCTAATTAAAACTTTGAGTTGATTTTGCATTCGAGTCACCTTATGAGGCTGCACATTTCAATCCAGCTGACGGAATAAAACTCCTGTTCAGGCCCAATCCTTAGTCAGCAGAGAAAGTACACAGCGAGGAGCCGTTAGAGTGGCGCTGGCAAGAGGAGCTCTTTGGGTCAAATGGAAGCTCAAAAGAGGACTTTTATAAAGCATCTGTGGAGACCACGGGATGTGGGTCCATCAGTAAATACGAGCGCGCCCGGGACCGCCACCCATGCAGCAGACAATTGTGTGTTTGTGGTCTGTGAAACTCCCGTTGCTCCCACTTCTATATCCTGTCACTTCCCCCTCTTTTTTCACCCTTGCAGACAAAGATGCATTCACACTGTGAGGTCTAACTTTAGAGACTACCAGCGTCCCTCACACTAGTCTAGAGTCCTTCAGAAGAAGATGACAATAAAATAGAATGACAAAACTCAGCCATTTCTATTAGTAGTCACGTATTTTAACTAAATCTGTATTTAAATATATAAAAATATTAGTCTTGTAGAAAAGTGAAAGGTGGCACTAAATAGCAGAAAAAAAACCCAATACATCCTCACACCCAAGGCGTCAAAATGTGACGCGTGTGACCGAGCCTCAATATATGACGAATCGGGACGCCCCAGCGCGTCAGGAGACGACGATCAGGGACTAACAGCTGACGCAGCGTCCCAGAGCGTCGGTATCCAACGCCGGTGGTGAGACGGACATTAGAACGACTTGTGAACTACATAACCTTCCCCTTGCCCCAATCCTAACCTTAAGGTCACAGTTTAGGGACCTTAAGGTTAGGATTGGGGTGAGGGGAAGGTTAAATGGTCGAATAATGTCTGTGTGACCGCGTGCGTCAAACAGTGATGCCAGCGGAGCCATGTGACCCAGCATGTCCCTGATCGTCTCCTGACGCGCTGGGGCGTCCCGATTGGTCATACATTGACGCTTGGGTGTGAGAATGTGTTGCAAATACATGCATATTTCAGCCTTTTTAATATTATCCTCTTCCCATTTAATACAAGAACAGCAGTATGCCCGTCAGGTGCAGCTTTTCAAGTCAAACTCTACAACAACTGGAAATTACCACCAGGTCTGGACAGTTTGTGGCCACTGATTTAACAAAAACTCTACATGAAATCCAAGAGTTGTTAGGATAATATGAAGCCATCTGTTCGGGGGATGAGGTCGAACCAGAAGTGAACCCTTCAATATGATAAAAGCCCTGCTTCAAGAGCAAAACGCCAGCAAATCAGAGCCCAGATTAAAAGTGGCACTGGGTTGTTGTGGAGTGATTGAAACAAATGGCACCCATAGGTGCATAGGAAATCCACTGTGTAGTCTAAATCTACTGTAATGGATAACATTAAAGACATTATAATGTGGGTCCCAGAAAAATAGTCTTATATAGCGTAACACATTTACATTCCCTAGTGTGCACAGAAACTTTCCGTCATGCCGGAGAGACCATTGGAAAAAAAGACTCAACTTGTGACTTCACTCTGCATAAATATGCAAGAAATAAAATAAAAAAACTACAATTTTTAATCTATAAAAACCGACTGCAGTTACAGTGGAGCCAAAAGCAGCGGCTGTGAATGTGAGTCTGAGGTCAGTACATCAAAAAGCTGAAGTGGAAGTGAACTGACAGGCTGGTGCAAGTCAGTGAGAGTGTGATTGTAGTAGGTTTCGTACTACAGCAGACAGACACACTGCGCTGCAACACAACCATGATTGTGATGGAAATCCTGGAGCCAGCAGTGTCGTCTAGAGACAGTTTGTGATGTATAGTCACCTCATTATCTTCTAATTAGGCTATTTCCTCCCAAATGCGCCCGATTCTTGCTCTTATATTTTTATTTAGCTAAGAAGAACCTGACACTGACATATACTCCCCTACAAAGCTGGAGGTTTTATGTGATAACACTGCGGTGCAATGTAATTTTACCTCTTTATAGTGTTTTGGAACAGACATCTGCCGATTCCCTGATGCGTCTCGCTCCTCACAGAAACCATCCCAGATCACAGTTTCACCCATCACAAGGGTGCAACCAGGAGCCCAGACAGATTAACACAGCTCCTCATCAGAAATCACATTACCCTTTATACTCTATCAAGTTTTATTTTGCCTCCAAGGATGCTCATTTGCTACGTTGAAAGGCATCTTCCTTTTGAATTTATACTAGACACGTACAACAAAGGGTGGAGCATAAAATCGTCAATCAGGTGGAAATGGTTATGCAAAATATTAGCAGCAGCGGAGAAAACTGCGTGGAGTTGCGTGTTCTCCCCATGCAAGCGTGGGTTTCCTCCGGTTTCCCCCACAGATCACAACATGCCCTATAGGTTATAAACTAAGTGGCTTTGGATAAAAGCGTCTGCTAAATAAATAAACATAAACATAATAAACATAAAACACAGAAGGCTGAAAAGTTCTCGGCTGCCAGTTAAGATTTTTCTGAACTGAGCTTGTCCTCGTCTCCTTTTAAGACTCAAAGAGCAAATTCACTAAGAAACCATTTTTACTCATTATTTTTAAATGATCGATCACTGAGCGTAACATGCAGGCTGAACATAGAAATAGTGTCCCACCCTGATTTCCTGCCTCAGCTTGTGACAGAAAACAAACTGAAGAAAGCTCAGTTCAGAAAAGCCTGGCAGATCTACGTCACACGGTCACGAACAATCATGGACTCACCCATTTTGAATCGCAACGGAGAAGGTTGCTGATGATTAGCATCCAGGAAGCAGCAGGGAATGAGTACTAGAAGCTAGCTGTTAGCATTAGAAACTCCACCACACAGCACAACTCCTTCAGGCTTGCGTTAGTTGTGGAGATAAAACATCAACGTTGCAAAGCAAACTGAGTCAGCTGTAGAGTCGTGTTGCTGTTAGCCAATGAGAGGCGAGATGTCAAAGAATCAGGAAATAAGACTCCACCTCCTGCCGTGTTCCACTACCTTTTCCTCCAGTTGACTTCTACATCCTCACAGGTGCACCAGAGCTTTTATTCCCCAGAGAACACCTTACAAGACATTCATTCCTACTAGAGACGTACAAATGTATTCAAATTTGAGTAAAACTGGCCTTTTAAAATGTTGTATTTGATGAAGCTTATGGTTAAATTCTGAGTGATGTTAACCTGGTTGCTGGACGAGTGGGGGAACAGAGGGAGGTCTACAGAGTTCTTCCTGGCCCTGCCTCCCACATGCCTCCATCTAGAAGGTTACGTTATACCGAGTTGTCTCTGTAGTTATGCTGCTATAGGCTTAGTCTGCTGGAGGACACAGACCACACTCTGCTACTTTCGTCTACCACGACTCTCTAATTAGATTGTTTCCTGTTATTTCAGCTGTTAACTTTATTTTCTCTGCAGAAGAAAATTCATTGGAGTTCTGCTGAGCGGTGAAACCTTGCTGTTGGCTAGAACAATACAGTCAACCACTAAATACTCTGCCTTGCCTAATAACTTTTACTTTCTCTGACTTAGAGAATACTACTACTAGTCCGTCCATCAGTCCGTCCGTGCGTGCATAAGTGTGTGTGCGTGCGTGCGTGCGTGTGTGTGTGCGTGTGTGTGCGCGCGCGCTCCGTCTTCCCAAACCCCCAGTCGGTCATGACAGATAGATGCTCACGCTGAGCCAGGTTCTGTTGCAGGTTTCTTCCTGTTAAAGGGGAGTTTTTCTCTCCACTGTTGCTACATGCTTGCTTCGTATGAAAATTGCCGTAAAGTCAGTTACTCCATGCAATCTGCTGGGTTTCCTATGAACCTTTTATTTAACTGGCATAATGAATTGAGCTCAGTGCACTGACAGGAAGGTTCAATTGGAATGTGTAGTATGTAAAGTGCCTCGAGGCGACTCTTATAGACAATCGGTGCTACAAAAACCCACTGAAGTGAACTTAAACTGAATCTCCCAAAAATGCGGGTGCGTATTTGTTTTCTTTGGCTGAGATTTCTGCGTTTTTGCTCTTCATAACACGTTTCAACTCCAGATACTTGAGGCTACACAAAGCATAGCTGTTAACCGGGGGTTTCCCAGGCAAGTGGCCAACAGGCAGTCTCAGTCTAATGCAGCACCTGCGAGAAATACCTACACATTTCATCCTGTTTGCTGTCTGCTTGCCAATCTCCTTCCTGTTATGATGGTGTGAACGCAGGTTTTCCCTCAGATACAAAACCTGTAAATTTAAGTTCACACACTAAAAGAACTTCTTAAAACATAAAAGCTGTGGGAACAGGAGGCGAAGGAGTGGAAGACAGGACGGTATAGAAGGATGAAAAGCAGAGGAATACGGCTATGAAATGACTCTCCGAGAGCGGATTTCTGTATAGTGGCTGTGTATGCAAATCTGGCCACTGGGATTGCTCTCTGGCTCTACAGCGCCCTATTCTGATGGTGCAGTCCGAGGCAGTGGAGGAAGAAATTGAGTTTGGTCAGATAGAGGCTGAGTTAACATGTGGCCTACAGGAAAAGAAGGAGTCACCTTGGTCCCATACGGGAAGAGGCTAGGTCCCTAAGACCCACAGTTAAAGGTTCTGGCTCTCAGGAAACAAGGCTGAGGAGCTCAGTGGACTTAATGACATTTAAATTCTACCCTCCACATAGGTTGGAGATGACATGAGAAATGTGGGATCTACAGCAGCAAAAACCAACGCTCAAGGGCGCAAAAGCATTTCAACTTAACTCTTCTATTTTTAGCGATGGTCACCTTTCTGATGGGAGCCTAAAACACTCTCTCTCTCACGTTTACCTTCCCTGATGGATGGCTATCCTTGGAGGCCTTTATCTGCTGAACCTTACTTTAATAGCTGCCAAAGGCAGACTGTCAGCCCCCTCTGACCTGAATCGGAGGACTTTGTTAGAGCAAGCAGAGAAGCGCAAAGGTGGAGTGAGTAGAAAAATGCAGAAGGAAGAGAAGCACAGATAGAGAGGGAGGACGAGAACTTCACTTGGCCATGAGTGCCTCATCCCCTTTGGCCCTGGGCTTTAACAGAGGAGAGGCACATAATGTTCCTCCGATCGTTACTACACCATGGCACACACGGAGCTGGAGCTCCATTGCCACTGATGCATCATCAAGAATTAAAAACAATCCCAAAGATTTGACAGATTCATGAAACAGGTGCATGCAAACTCCGACTGCTCTTCCTCCTCAGAATGTTAGTATCGACCATAAACTCTTCAGTAAAAATAGCTCACCCTCTTCATCAAAGCCCCTTTTATTTTCCTGTTATTTCTCAGCGTTTTGCATTTAATATTCAATCTAACATGTGAAATAAGAACAGGAGAAATACTGATAATCTGACCAGAAACAAGAGCATCTTCTCTGGGCTCACTCCTGCTTTATTAGGCATTTTTCACTTCTTTCATTTTATTTCTGATTAAACGGCAGACGCCTCACCATATGATCGGATCTTTTTGCAATACAAAACAAACAGCATTTCATGATGTTCCTTGGGTTTGAATGTTTTTGGCAGCACTGTAATAACCGTGGCCTCAGAGAAAAGTTAACTAGGCCTCACTCGTTTTCTGAACTCGCTTATCCCTCATTAGGATCCTGGAAGCTGGTGTTTTTATCTCCTGCAGTCCTCTGGGGAGAAGATGGGGACACCCTGGACACGTCTCCAGTCCATCACAGGGACACGTCTCCAGTCCATCACAGGGACACGTCTCCAGTCCATCACAGGGACACGTCTCCAGTCCATCACAGGGACACGTCTCCAGTCCATCACAGGGACACGTATGCAGACAAACAAGACATTCACTCACCCCTTCACACCCAGGGACAACTAGAGTGTATCCGTGAGAAAACCCATGCATGCATTACATCAGACACATGAATGGAACTACTGGAACTTCGGGGTACTTGTACTGGACCTTTGAGCGATGTGCGTGTCACCATTTCACCGGGCCGGCCCAGAAGCCACCTCAGTACCTGAACTGGGGTTTGTATTTGAAAATGGCCCAGTAGAGGACTTGTGGTAAACTCATGCTGATTGGTTGGAACTTTGTAGGAAATGACATCAGCGAACATCAAACAACCGAAATTTCTGAAATTGGAAGAGTTGCTGGTGAAGTAGAAAGCAAGCAGTGTTGACATGGCTTTAAAGGGACAGTATGTAAGAATAATGTAAGAACAGGGCTGTGCAGCGCAACATATGTCGCCTGTGCGATGAAGATAAACTGTGCAATTAACTATTATTAGACGTAGCCCTCACGCAACGTCTTTTCAAGTTAATCCCCCCCCCCAGAACTTTATGGAACAAAGTATTAGGGCTGCAGCTATCGAATCTTTTAGCGATTAATGGAGTACTCTAATAAATGACCCTTTTGCGTTTGTAAACCATTATATCAAATAGCATGTTATAAAATATGAAAGACCTCTTAAAATGACCAGTTGCCAGTTATTCTTCAAGTTTTATTCAAAATTAGTTTGCATAACTTCAGCACTTCAACTTTACGTCGTCGTCGTCGTCTTCCTCCGCTTATCCGGGTCCGGGTCGCGGGGGCAGCATCCCAACTAGGGAGCTCCAGGCCGTCCTCTCCCCGGCCTTGTCCACCAGCTCCTCCGGCAGGACCCCAAGGCGTTCCCGGACCAGATTGGAGATGTAACCTCTCCAACGTGACCTGGGTCGACCCGGGGGCCTTCTGCCGGCAGGACATGCCCGAAACACCTCCCTGGGGAGGCGTCCAGGAGGCATCCTGACCAGATGCCCAAACCACCTCAACTGGCTCCTTTCGATCCGGAGGAGCAGCGGTTCTACTCCGAGTCCCTCCCGAATGTCCGAGCTCCTCACCCTATCTCTAAGGCTGAGCCCGGCCACCCTACGGAGGAAACTCATTTCGGCCGCTTGTATCCGCGATCTCGTTCTTTCGGTCATTACCCAAAGCTCATGACCATAGGTGAGGATTGGGACGTAGATCGACCGGTAAATCGAGAGCCTGGCTTTCTGGCTCAGCTCCCTCTTCACCACGACAGATCGGCTCAGCGTCCGCATCACTGCAGACGCCGAACCAATCCGCCTGTCGATCTCCCGATCCCTCCTACCCTCACTCGTGAACAAGACCCCGAGATACTTAAACTCCTCCACTTGAGGTAGGACCTCTCCCCCGACCCGGAGGTGGCAAGCCACCCTTTTCCGGTCGAGAACCATGGTCTCAGATTTGGAGGTGCTGATCCTCATCCCAGCCGCTTCACATTCGGCCGCGAACCTACCCAGCAAGAGCTGAAGGTCAGAGCTGGATGAAGCTAGGAGGACCACATCATCCGCAAAAAGCAGAGACGAGATTCTCCTGCCACCAAACTCGACACACTCCACACCACGGCTGCGTCTAGAAATTCTGTCCATAAAAGTGATGAACAGAACCGGTGACAAAGGGCAGCCCTGGCGGAGTCCAACCCTCACTGGGAACAGGTCCGACTTACTACCGGCTATGCGGACCAAACTCACGCTCCTCTGGTAAAGGGACTGAATGGCCCTTAACAGAAAGCCACCCACCCCATACTCCTGGAGCGTCCCCCACAGGATGCCCCTGGGGACACGGTCATAAGCCTTCTCCAAATCCACAAAACACATGTGGATTGGTTGGGCAAACTCCCATGCCCCCTCCATCACCCTTGCAAGGGTATAGAGCTGGTCCACAGTTCCATGGCCAGGACGAAAACCACATTGCTCCTCCTCTATCTGAGATTCAACTATCGATCGGACCCTCCTCTCCAGTACCTTGGAGTAGACCTTTCCAGGGAGGCTGAGGAGTGTGATCCCCCTATAGTTGGAACAAACCCTCAGGTCACCCTTCTTAAAGATGGGGACTACCACCCCGGTCTGCCACTCCCTAGGAACTGCCCCCGATGACCACGCAATGTTGTAGAGACGTGTCAACCATGACAGCCCTACAACATCCATAGCCTTGAGATACCCAGGACGAACCTCATCCGCCCCCGGGGCTCCGCCGCTGTGTAGTTGTTTGACTACCTCAGCAACTTCTGCCCCCGAGATCGGACAGTCCATCCCCAGGCCTCCCAGCTCTGGTTCCTCCTCGGAATGCGCATTGGTGGGATTGAGGAGCTCCTCAAAGTATTCCTTCCACCGTCCGACTATAGCCTCAGTTGATGTCAGCAGCTCCCCAGCCCCACTGTAAACAGTGTGAGCGAGTTGCTGCCTTCCTCTCCTGAGGCGCCGGACAGTTTGCCAGAACCTCTTTGGAGCCGATCGATAGTCTTTCTCCATGGCCTCACCAAACTCCTCCCACGCCCGAGATTTTGCCTCGGCAACTGCCACTGCTGCACCCCGCTTGGCTATCCGGTACCTGTCTGCTGCCTCCGGAGACCCACAGACCAGCCACGCCCTGTAGGCCTCCTTCTTCAGCCTGACGGCTCCCCGAACCTCTGGTGTCCACCAGCGGGTACGGGGGTTGCCACCACGACTGGCACCGGCCACCTTACGACCACAGCTAGCAACAGCCGCCTCGACAATCGCAGAGTGGAACAAGGCCCACTCGGACTCAATGTCCCCCACTGCTCTCGGGACGTGGTCAAAGCTCTGCCGGAGGTGGGAGTTGAAGACCGTCTTGACAGGTTCTTCTGCCAGGCGTTCCCAGCAGACCCTCACTATGCGTTTGGGTCTGCCAGGTCTACGCGGCATCTTCCCCTGCCATCTGATCCAACTCACCACCAGGTGGTGATCAGTTGACAGCTCCGCCCCTCTCTTCACTCGGGTGTCCAAAACATACGGCCGCAGGTCAGATGATACAACTACAAAATCTATCATCGACCTGTGACCTAGGCTGCCCTGGTGCCAAGTGTACCGGTGGGCATCCTTATGTTCGAACATGGTGTTCGTTATGGCCAAACTGCGGCTTGCACTTCAACTTTACTTCACAGTAAACAAACGCCTGTGCAAAAAATAAGTACACAACCTGAGCCGATTTTCCCCTCGTGCGAGAATCTGCTAGCCTGCAAGCCAGACAGAAACTAGGAGGATAACTGTTGAAGTAGCGCTGCGAGCGGCTGCGGCCCAAACAGAACCAGAACCGCTCACGGCGCATGCGCAAACATGGCTCGCCAGCTATTTCCCTATTAACACACGTCCGTTTTAATTTCTACACTTTTTTTCTCACACTAACAAGGATTGTTGAAAGCATGTTTGCCGTGATTATGTTAAATTATACTGATCACAGAACATTTATGTACTTTCTTTCATTTTCCTCCGCCACTCATAAATACTCGTGTCCTCCTGCAGAGATCTGAGGGACAACAGACGTCAATAACAACACAATAAAAAGTCTGACGTGTTGTAAAAACTGCTATTTTTAGCACATTTTAAGTCCGACGTGTTGCTACCAGACGCACAGTGAGCTGAAACTGAGTGCTACAAACGAAAAAGTCACGCAGTGTCCGAAGAATATATGGCGGACCTCCGAGTCTGCTTGCAGAAGTGATATGAGGATGTTTCCTGGTCAGGTGCTGCAGCATGGAGGATGTGGTGTTGTGGTCGGCTAGATCCATTTTACAGTATTTACACTGGACTACGTTTCCCGCCTTACGACGTGAAAAATGGTCCCACATCTCCGACGTTTTCTGTCTTTTTCTCTCTCCACCGGGGTCCACGTTGTCCGCCATGGCTAAAGAGAAAGTAAAGTTATATTCGCTACTCGCGTGTGCATTCAGTGCAGTGTGTATGTGCGTCACTTATTTCGGTCCGGGTGAAACATGACCCCGGGCGATTGCAAAGCCATGAATTAATTAAACATGAATTAAACGAAGCCTCGAGGCAGAGAATTTGACTCGAGGATTTTTTGTACTCGAATTATTCGAGGTACTCGAGGAATCGTTTCAGCCCTACAAATTATACCTGCAAGCTTGTTTTTGGAGCCAAATATGGCGTTCCTCTGAATCTCATAGATCTGAAGTGTTTTTGTTTTGAGGTGATGGGGTCTCTCTCCTGTTGGGTTCCAGTCACTCTTTATGAGAATCAGGAGGGGAGGGGAAGACGGTTGCAGTATTCTGGAATATTTCCTGATAGTTTCATGTTTGGTGTACTGTGATTTACTCTCATAATAATTTTAATGAATTTACAATGATCCCTAATTTGCTCATAATTTTTGTCAGGCATTTTTTTTCTTTTTTTTCTGAGCAGGGGGACTGTCTAAATCACATGGTATAAAATAATTGTCACTTTGCATAAAAATTTAAATTTTATTCCAAAAGATTACTTTAGCAGTTAGAAGTATGTAAATGTCAGTGCAGGTCACTACAATCATGCAAAGTCTGTTGAGAGTTTTACGGTTTTAAATCCGTTAGATTGTTTCTGACAGCAGCTACATTTAAGTTTCAGTTTTCCTTCCGACCAAACTGTTGCTGAAGCATGCAGGTGCAGACTCCCAGTCATCCTGGACGTGATCATCCTCAGAGTTTTAGTGGAAAAGAGCTGGATTGTTTTAGTTATGATGAAAACACTTTCATCCTAGGGGCTTCTTTAGTTCCCATACTTTGTGGTCAGAAACAAAAACACTGATTGTGCTACAAGTCTTTATTTTTGAAAACATGTTTTTTGTCTAAATGAAGGTGATGTTACCGTTCATAGAATTAAAATTAATGTTCAGATTATTTCATCCAGTAAGACCTGTGGTTAGCTGGCTCTTGTTTTCATTATTTACACTACTAGCGTTTGTCAGTGTGTTCATAAGAACTACTTTTGGTTTTTGGAGATTGTCACAGAGTGCTTATGCTGGTGCTACATGTTTTTGTTCTGTGCTAAAAAACCTGCAACCTTTGTAGCACCAGTGCTATAAGCTAAAAATGTGAACGTACAGTCCAGAAGAATGACATCCTGTGGTCAAAGTTGCTTACTGGAGTCCATTTTTCTATGCATAAAGTTACTTTCTCACTGGCGGTCTCAGTTACAGATCAGCGACAAAAGGTTCAAGACGACAAGCGAAGAGGAGTCATAAACAGCAAGTTGATAAATACATTTCACTGTAATATCGAGCTGTTGGTAACCGTAGTAGCTTCCAGTATTTTTAGAGACAATTAGCTTTTAATTCACCGTTAGTATTGTTAGCTCAACGTTAGCCTTTAGCTTGCTTCACCCGATGTTTGAGTAAAACAAAAATGTGGCTTCTTAGGGGTACAAAAATAACTTCTGGGTCGCTCCTGTTACTGGTTTAGACTCCACAAACGGGTGCTAGGTGTTGCCGCCAGGGGTTGAATTACTAAAGCCAGCACCACAGCGTTGGCTCACACAGACTCAGCTTCTGTGAGAGGAGAAAACTGAAGGAAATCGTTTCAATATAACCTTCCTTCCAACATGATTGAGACAGTTTTGTTATTACTTTGCTGTAGAATCTTTACATATTTGACCTTTATAGTCCTTTTACCCTTCACTGTGTGTGTGTTTAATATAATCTACAGCGGCTAAATAATTCAAGTCAGGACGTTTCTGTTCTTATGGTTGATGAAACCCAACAGCACAGCCGCTGCCAAGTTTGAGAAATGACCCGCTGCTCTTTTGTGTCATGTTACTTAAAGGCCACACTGGTGTTGGCCGCCTGCTGAAGATCAACTCGGACACTCTTCAGACGCGCTATGTGGTTGAGGCATCTTGGACGCATTTGCAAAAAAAAAAAAGGTATAATTAATGAAAAGTTGGATTTATTTCAAGCCTTAAGGATAACCCTTTATAGATGCTGGATCATGCTTAAATTTCACTAGATCTACATCCGTTTCCGACCACAGCGGTAATAAGCAGAATGATGCCACTTCATCACAAGAAGACAATCCTTGTGTGAAGGGGCTGATCAATACCGAGCAGACGAGACCTAGATGCTTGTGCCAGCCCAATTAGACTCCACAAAACCAGATCTCTACACCCTTGTTCCTGCCATGAATAAAAGAAAACGTCTTTGATAATAGAACACAGTAATTTTAGAGGCGAGAACTAAAATAGATTAAGTGGAAACATACAGCAGCAGCTAAATAAAATATGATTAACACAGGGGAAATATAATTAATGTTTTAACAGCCAGTCTGTGCTGATTTCTTACAGGACTCGTGTGAAACTTCTCTGCACTTTCGTAAATCCTGCATGGACAAGCTGGTGAGGTCCATTTAAGCGTGTTTACGTAGAAGGAGCGCTGGGGAGTAGGTGTTTTTGTGAGCAAAGTGTGGGTGGGGAAGCATCAAAAGGGCCAAATGAAGCACTTCCAGTACCACTGAGAGATTAGATGGCTGACTCTAGCTTCGAGATATCACTATTGATTTCCCCTTCTTTCTCCCATTTCTCACTCTGTGGAGAAATAACTTCATTACTGTTCTAACGGACTCATCGCTGCACGCAGACAGAGGCCATATATTTTCAAGACAACCCATCTGAGAAATGCTTTTTTCATGACATGCTGCACATTGTCTAGCCAATAACCGTAAAAGGCTCTTTGTTTGGTGGCTGACAGCATGTTCATGCAGATACGTAAACAAAAAGAAGCAATGTTCTGATGCGTTTAAGTGTCATCTGCAATACCATGTTCTTGTTTGATTGCCATTAAAAATGTATAAAACGTCTTTATATTTCTGACAGAGTTCACTCAACCTTAAGAACATTTCTGCATCCCTTCAAGGCCTTTTCTGTTTCTGTTAAACCATCTAGGATGTTCCTAAAGAACCAGCGGGGAGATGGAAAACATGGGTGGTTCTGTTCCAACTCCCAAATACTACACCCACATTTATTTTTTAAAAGAAGAAAGAGCATGCTGAACAGAAGGATCTGAGTTGTAAAGAGAGAGATCCCAGAGTGGTGTCGCCACCCCACGCAGACACGATTCTTCCATTCCACCGACATAAAGCGGTTTCATAACAAGAACTCAAAAAATTCTTTGTTTTAGTTTTTTTCTGCAGCTTTTAAAGTTTGGGAACTTGGGAGAACATTTTGGAAAAGCATCAGCTTGTTTGAGAAAAAGATGCATATTTCAATAATAATAATCTAAACGTTATTTTTTAAACAAATATATAATTTAGAAAATCTAAATGATCACATTTGATCATGCGTATAACCCTACATGTATTCATTATTTCATTTTCATTCAAACCTTTTTATTGTAGGCATTCAGGAATTCGCCAACATCCCAATTTTTTCCAATCATAAAAGTTTTTGTGTAAATTAGAAATGTAATATTTATATAATCGAGGTCTTTTTAAAACCAGATTTCTTTAAACAGCAGAAAGTAATAAACATTTACACCATCTAAAAAATCTGAATAGCGATGAGAACACTGCTCACATGCAGCTGGAACAGCTGTATGTTTAGCAAATACTGCATGTTAGTCTAACTGCATGTAATTCCCTGAAAGCAGAACCAGAACTGATAATTCTGTATAGAAATGATCAGTTGGACCCAACATCAGTTGTGAATCCTGGAGCTCCCACACCAGGCTCTGAGTCATGAATAACAGAGAAAGTTCATCTCAAAAGCAAACATCATTTTGAATTTCTAACAAAAAATAAAAAACAAGTTTGCTCATTTCATAACTGCTTTTGTCTTGATATTAATATTTGAGAGATTGGGTTCTGCAACCTGTGGCTCTAGGGCCCCGCGTGCTGCTTTGGTCTAACTGAGGTGGCCATTTCGATATTTTTGATGTTATCTGTCCGATTCTAATGAAGCACAGATAATATATGAGTGATATTAATATTAATGATAAAAATGGGTGAACGTGTCAGTTTTTCACTTCATTAACTCATTCACTGCCATTGAGTCGTCAATTGTGTTTAGCCAGGCGGGCGTGGGAACGAGCTTCAACAACCTAAAGCTGGTTTTTATCCATGTGTGTCACACATCACGCCACCATGAAGCAGACAATCCGTGAATTAGCTGTTTGGTTTGAGACGCCGCTACGCCTCATGCGAAATGCAAACCGGAAAAGCTTCTGCAACTTACTTCAACAACAGAAAACGAGCCGATTCTTCCTGATGTAAGAAGTGTCTACTCTTTCTTTTGGTAGTTTTAGTGTTTACATGGTCATGGAGCACAATATTCTATGACTCTTCAAAAAAACAGTAAAAACTCTGGTAGTCAGGGGCTTTCTGATGAGATAGCGGCTGGCAGTGAATGAGTTAATTCAGTTTCCAGCTTAAAAATGAACAATTTTCCATTAGCCAACATAAAAGCAAATGTTGAGGGGGAATCAAGTGCAGTTTTGTTCCTCTATTTATAAAAGTAACCAGCTAGCTAGTTTTATTTCTGGTTTTCTTTGAGCTCTACAAGCTAGCGTTCCATTTTAAAACACTGCTGCGTTTTCACAAACCATGCAGCTTGTATTTACACACACGACTGGATCATTCAGAGTTTCTGCTGATCAGAAACATGGACGTTCTTCTCCCGCTGAATGTTACGGTCTACAGAGAATGTCATGAACGCCACGTGGTCAAACAAGCAGAGAGCAGAGATGAGTTTACTACAGAGTAGAAATACTTTTATTTGGTCAACATGTCAGTTTATGCTTGGATGATAAAAGTAAAGAAACAAGCAGGTAGTGTGATCGTATGACTAGGAAAACCACAGCAGGCTCTAATGTAATCCTTCTTGTTTTATGTGATGATCGTTAAAATACGTACGGTTGTTGAGATCAGCGTCATCCTTCTCGCTTGAGTCATGACACCAATCACTGGCACATGTTGGGAAATGATGTTGGAAGAATTTATTTTATTTTAGGACTAAAGCTGCAAAACAAACGGTTTGCTCATCACTTTTCTTCCAACTCTGCAGACACCGATTTTGTTGGAACACATTTGTGTTTTGTAAAAGCAGCACCTGATTACTATTGAACACGAGTTGTGAACTTTTTCCACATTCTCCAGTGCAGTAATTAGAAATTGAAAAACAAATAATCATGTTACGCTTCTGTCAGCGTTTCAGGAGTTCAACCAAACAGCGCAGTCAGGAGGTAGCTGAACTTATTCCCGGTAGTTGCCGTTAGCTGCAGCTGTTAAGCTTGGTTTATGCTTGACGCGTTTACTTCCCGCTTGGTGATGCGGCTCGCGGATGGAACACGCTTCACAACTCGCAGCGTTTATGGTTCATGCGGCTCGTCTCTGCGGTGAGCCAATATTGTAGGGGGCAGCATGGAGCTCTACGGCATGCATCCAACACTACACCATAGTAGAAGTAGAAATCACTGTTTACAACATGGCATTCCAGCATTTTTAACAGCGTCCTTGTCTTTTCCGACAGTGCGAGCTATTTCTCTCCAAGAATTATTAACTACATGTTGATCACGGTGATCTCTGAGAGCTGAATCATACAAATGTCTGTATTTACCAACCTCTGCCATACTAGTTCTTGCCAGTCCGCCATGTTTTTCCGCGTCCAATCGTCCGCGTGGTTAGAAATTTTCCTAGGTGCACGGTGCGGAAGGTTAGGGCCGTGCGGAGGCGCGGTGGAGGGGCGTGGTTGTTAAAATGACGCCATTTTGCCGCGCGGAGCTGTGCAAACCTCGCGGACGCGTCAAGCATAAACCAAGCTTTAGAAAACAGGAAGTGAGCTCTTAGCTCAAGAGGTAAACTCAGGTCAACAGCTCCCTAAAATGTCATAATCATTTCCCGGTATCCATCCCGTAATAGTCTAAAATATTAATTGAATCAAAATAACAAACTCGCTGCGTTTGATTTAATACATAATGTGCAGAGTGCCATTACAGCATGTTCTGTACCTGCTCATCAACAAGTTCTTGGAGTTCAGTCGGCTGTTAAAAAAACCCGGAGTTCAATAAAGAAATGTTATGTCCCCTAAAATAGTTATTATCCGAGTATTCCTCTAAAAGAGATGGAGTTCCAGCTAAACTAAAAGGCCTCAAAATAAGCTGGACGGTCTGTAATGAAAACCTTGTGGGCCTGCATCAGTCAGGAAGATCAATATGGACTGTCTTATGGAATTACCAGATAAAAATAAAACGTGTCAGGGTTTACTGTGGCTCTCAAGCAAAAGTAAAAAAAAAACACATAAAATAAAAGGTTTAAATGGGAGTCGAAGCAAATCCACGAGTTTAATCCAAAATGTTTTAAAATTTTATGTCACTAAGGAAATGAAATAAACGTCCCTTTTTTTATTAGTTGAATAAACTGGTGCATAAAGTGGATTTATGAATGATTCAGGAGCATTAAGAGTGTTTCTGAAAACACCTCTCACGCAACACTTCAAAAGACCTTTTATCATATTTAACTCACCGCTGCCTTTGCAGAAATCTTTATGCAGATTTTCTGAACATTTCAGAGTCGCGTGTTTTAAAATGTTCCATAAAAAGTAAATCAGCTTTCTCATTATTAAAAGATCTCGTTAAAAGTTTAAGGATGCAGGCGGCGTGTCCGAAGTTTGCTCGTGAAACCCTCTGATGAAATGTTACACAATGTGTCGGACGGAGAAACACAGGAACTCCGACTCTTTAAAAATTAAACAAAGGAAGTGCTGCTTCCTTCGAGAAAAACATAAACACAACAAAGCATTTACAGTAATTACTGGGTAATGTGTTTTGTTTTGACTCTGTAAAATATAAACTGCTGTTTCGTGTCATTTCAAAGCTGTTTATTCATATAGAGTATGAAATCCTTCTAGAGTTGCAGACAAAAAAAATACTCTCAAATTAAATAGAGTCAAAACATTTACATAGATTTAAATAAAGTCTGCCAAGTTAGATTAAAGACCCGGAGCCTCATTTATCAAGCTTGCTTACGCACGAAACAGGGTCGGAAAACTGCGGATAAAATTATGAAATCCTGCAGCGTTATCACTTGTACCGCTTCGTTATCACACAGAACAAGACCCCCCCCCCACATACACACACACACACACACACACAGCCTGAATTGCAGAATACAGAATATCAGCAGGGGGACAGATTGAGACAGAACATCATGCGTGTGTGACAGTGTGTGTCCTGTCACTGTGACCTGATTGGTCATGCGCCCTGGCTACTTGTACAGGGCAGATCTCTGTTTGGCTGACTGGTTAACGTGCGTGACTTTCACCCGGGAGTCTGGGGATCGAATCCTGATTGGATCATTTTTTAATATCCACCACAGATCTCTCTGAAGAACTCAGCATTGACGGCTTCAGCAACGCTGTGCCACTCCGTGGATTTTCTCTCATTTGTTTTGCAAAAGCACTTCCTTTCATTTCTCCACCTCACCCACAGGTACCTCAACTTGTGCTTCCTTCATCTGCCTTGATCTACGGTCGCCATGTCATTGGTGGAGCGCTGCAACGGCTGGCTTATGTATATGCATGAGATCCACAAGGCCCTTTGCATTGACTATTTATGGCAGCAAGTGGGCGTGGTGAGGGCGGGATGTGACTAAAATGCAGCTGAGAAACATTCTCGCTAGTCTCCGGTTTATGAAGCGGAGATTGCGTGCAGCTGTGTGTCCTCCATGTTTGATAGACCACACACCTGCTTGGCGTAAGTACTTTTTTTTTTGCTGAGCTTAAGTACGGTTTTAGTAAGGATTCTACGCCATGTTTGATAAATGAGACCCCTGAGCAATCTAAATATAACTATTAGGATGAAAACTGTTTCTGAGGAGACTCAGGTAAGCAGAAATAAGTACTTTCATCTTCGTCTCATAACCATTGACCTCCTCCCTCCTGGTGTCACAACGGTTACACACACAAGTGATTTTCCACGCCACAGCGCACGTTCTTTAAAGAAAATTAACTGTAATATGTTATATTCAGAGTTTACGGCTGAGCTCGTGTGTTTGCAAACCCATCTCAGCAGGTTAGCAGAGTTTCAGCATCTTTAATCAGAAACAATTCAAATGTGATCTACTTTACTTTTAATGTGTGCCCCAGTAACAGATCTAATTAGCACCTTCCATTAAGAAGGTAAATGAGAGGCAAAGTATACGAGAAATTTAAATTAAAGGCCTAGCATAAACTTAGCATGCACCTCTGAGTCTGAGGCAACGGTCCTTAAGTGGAAAAGGGTGGTAAGCCAACTCTAGCTGGGGGTGAGCTGCTGTTCCATGTGGAGGAGTTCAAGCATCATGGGGTCTTGTTCAAGGGAGAGGGTAGAATGGAGCAGAAGATTCACCTGCAGTGATGTAGATGCTGTACTTATTTGCTGTGATACCGACCAATATTCTGATTCTCACATTTGGTTCCAAGTTATGAGTAATGACCAAAGAAACACCACCAACAAATGGTGGATGTCTGAGCAGAGTTGCTGCTCCTCTGCATCAAAAGGAACCAGCACAGGTTAGAGGAATTACACATATATCCCAGTGAGACGAGACATTCAGAATAGATCCATGACTCGCTACAGATTGCATTGGACAGTTTGCCTGGGAATGCCACGATGAGCTGGAGAGGAGATCTGGAGGTTCTACTCGAGCTGTCAATCCAAAACTTGGTCCCGGACGGACGGACGGACAGACGGATGGATGGATGTTTTTTAAAATAAAGACCTTAAAGGGACTTTACGGAGTTTTCAATTTTTATGCTCGCGATTGCCCCCTCAGGCCAAAAGCGTAACGGCAGCTTCAATAGTAGGCTCGTGCACGAGGCACGCATGCTGTACGTGCACACTCCTTAACGAAAATAACAGCTGAGACAGTCCCGTGTGTGTGTGTGTGTGTGTGTGTGTGTGTGTGTGTGTGTGTGTGTGCGTGCGTGCGTGCGTGCGTGCGTGCGTGGCTCGGAGGACAGAGGACAGGAGAACATGCAGCTAATTAATTAATTAATTTGTTTCTGTACCTTTCTCTTCAGCACAGCCGACAAAGGTTTATGATGGGTCAGTCCTCCTGCATGCTCAGATCATTCCCTTCCCTTGCTTGAAAAATTGTTCCAAAATGAAAGTTGAACCCACATCTTTTTTATCTGTGAATTCAATGTCGTTCAGCGAGTCTCAAATAAAAATTTGGGCGTCTTACTGTAAAAAAATATACCATTAATGTAAAAAATAAACTCTAAACTAACTACATTCACATCCAGAATCGAACCCAGGTCTTCAGCACGAGAGTCCGACGTCTTACTAGGTGAGCTAAAGCGCCAATGATGTGATCTGTATCTGTAGCATTTATATCCTTGATGACAGCTGAAACAACGTCAAACCAAAGAACGGTTCGGAGTGAAAATGGCTATTTTGTTGCTAATTAGCAGGAAATATCTAGAAGAAAGTTCTACAGAAAGTAGCTAAGGGGCCTCAGAAATGTAGCTAGCTTTGTCACTAGGCGTTAGGAACAGCGACAAAGTGGCACTGCCTCTCTCTCTGCTGCTAAAGCTACGGATAGCAAATGCTACGGGCGATGCCTGAGCGTGAACGCGCATGAAGCAGCCTGCTCGACCCGAGCATCTCTCTTTTTCTGTGATTTTACAGAAAAACAGGCAATCACAGTAAAAATGCCAGGGCTCATTCTACAGGACCAGGGCATTGCAGGAGAATGTATGAAGAAGACATTTAATATTTCTATACATGCTTTGGCTGTCAAACTTCCATATAGTCCCTTTAAGTACCACTGTCTGCTCATGTTTCAAAAAGCCCAAGTCTAAATCGTCTAAGGTTAATACCAAAACTATTTTGAACGTGCTCCGTTCCTGAGTCAACGCCATCTTTGTAGTTGTTTTCACCGTGGCAGCTCTGGCGCTAGGTCCACCCATGCGTTTTTACAAATATAGAGTGATGTCATTAGCTGGACCTAAAATTGGTCAACCTGCTAAGGCTACATGACTAGACAAACCAGCAGAGAAAAATCTTTTGCTACTGTTGAGGTTTGTCTAGATTTCCAGGCATAAAGTTATGGCTTCTTTGGTCTAATTTCAAAAACAAATTTTAGGTAGCAAAAACGGTAATGAGCTTCATACATCAGGACACACACAGACAAACATGACCAACATAAAACTAATTCTTAAATCACTTGTTACCAGGAAACTACAGAATCACTATCTAAGTACTGGCATGGGGCCAGAATACGTGTCAGATCTCCTTCCTTTAGATACACCGAGCAGGGCTCTGAGATCCATAGGAAGCAGTCAGCTGGTAGAACCCCGGGTCAAAACCAAACAGAGTGAAGCTCCAAACACACCCACATCACCCCGCTTCTCCTCCAGCTTCACTGGCTGCCAGTCAACTTCAGGGTTCATTTCAAGATCCTGGTTCTGGTCTACAGGGCCTTACATGGACAAGCACCATCTTACATTGGTGATCTTCTTAGTCCCTACACCACCAGCAGGTCCCTGAGGTCCAGTGATCAAAGCCTACTGGTTGTGCAGCACCAGGCTAAAGGTCAAAGGTGACAGATCATCTGCTGCTGTGGCCCCCAGACTCTGGACCTCTCTCCCCCTGAGCCTGAGATCAGTGGACTCAGTGGTCTCCTTTAAAAAGCTGCTATATATATTTTCTTTTTTTTTTTTTTTTGTTATTGTGAAGCACCTCGTGATTTTTATCTTTAGAGGCGCTATATAAAAGATTGTTTTCTTTCTTTTAGCTACTACGCTGCACACAGATGCTATCAGTTTCCTTATGACCTCAGATGTGCCCCGACTCTAATTACTTTTAAATCCAAATTGAAAACTTTCATGTATTCATCAGCCTTTGAGTGAATGATTCTTATGCTGCACCTTCTGCACTGTAACTGCTCACCCTTTAACTTTTCTCTGATTTAACTGGACCTAAATGTATTTATGCTGTCACGTGTTAATGTTCATGTTAACCTCGCCAATGGAAAGAACAGTGAATTGCATCTGTGTATGAAAAGCACTATACAAATAAAGCTGCCTTGCCTAGAACCAAGCCAGGACTTTGCTTTGCAGGAGAGGAAGTAAGATAACATTTTTAAAGCATCCAAATCAAAGAGCAGGAATAGAGATTTCAAACTCCAAACACATTAAAGGACCTGAGATTAAAAGAAAACGACTAAACGAGAATTTTGTTCTAAAAATAAAAGCTGCATGGAAGAAGGAAGTCAAAACACCCAGTGACTGTAAACGCACCTCTCCCTGAGAAGCAGGCAAATTAACGTGAATCAGAATTAATGCTAATATATGCAGATTCCTTCCATCAGCCTGTAATGTTATTTTTTAAAACCTCTGGTCTTTTAAAACTGCAGGCCGACACACAGAAAGCTATTTAAAATTCATGAAGCTATTTTTTTCTAATTTATCAGGCAGAGAACTCTTCAGATAACGTTTTACTTCTCCCACTCGACCTTTTCCAATCTAGTGAGGACCACGCCGGACAGTGATGCATGTTCCACAACGGACGGCGCTCTGGCTTCATTCCCATCGGCCTCTGGTGTGGGCTTTGATCGCGGTATAAGCACCTCTTGTATTACATGCTTACTTTCAAATACAACTCGTATTAGACATAGAGGGACAGTAAAAGATAAATGAGGACAATAAGAATCCCTGCGGACACACAAACATTCTAATTATGATTTATTCTAGACATTCATTATTACAGGGATATTTCTAACGCGTCAATTTCCAAGCAGCAAACAGCTCAGAGAGTAAAACATGAAAGAAATAAGTTCTAGTTGAATGTTAAATGGACTGAACTTGCAAAATGCAATTATTGTTCAAGGGAAACTAAATGTTAAATGAGGCTTGATAATAATCATCCTCATCTCGCCGTTTTCCCTCTACAGCAGCTTGACTCGGCCCATCTCATTCCCAGTGACCGGCTGCTCCAAAGCCCAGCTGTCCATTCGTTTTTTCTGCTGTGTGAATGACAATGGTGTTTGCAATGAGAGGCACTGAAGCAGAGGACGTGGAGGAGTTCCTTCAAAATCCTCCTTTAAGGCCGGTATGTGTAAAGTCCATCCACGCCCTCCGTGACGTCCCCCCTCCCCGGTGCACTAACCCCCTTAACTAACTCCCATTCTTGCTCTCTAAGGTGCTCACTCTTCCATGCTCCTCTCTCCTCTGAAAAGGAGATGCCTTCCCACAATTCCCTGTGGTCAGTTCTTTTTTTCAATTCCATAACACTATAGGTGGTATTTGATGGGAGAACAATGAGTTCTCTCACGTATTTTTGTGGATTTACTTCAAATGCGGCTTTCGGGCCCTTGGAGTACCAAAAACGTGGAGGCGAAGGTTAATTTGAGGCGCCAAAGTATTCATAAACACTCATCTAGTCAACAGTTTGACCCCAAAATCTAGAGCTTTCTGTAAACCGCAAACACCACTTAGGGTACCTGAGCAAATAACGAAGGTATTTAACCCAGAGAGCCGAGCAGCTTTCAACCATCTGTTTTAAAGAGCTTAACCTCAGACAGTCCTCCAATGTGTGGATGGGTTTGGTGCTAGAACCAAATCAAAGAGGTGCACTCATGCAGGGAACAATGACGCATGTCCAGCTCGTCCTCCAGTCTCTGCTTAGAGCATTCACAAGAGATGAGCCATATGTCTCGGAGTTCCTGTTTCATTTTGTTCCGAGTAGGGATGGACGAACCATCTGGGTAGGGGGGTGGTCAAACAACAGGACCCACAGGGATCCTGGATAATAAAAAACAAGGTTGTAATGTGTAAATGTGTGTCGTTGTTGAAAGCAGAAACTTTCATTTAAAACCTGACTGAACGGCCCATTGCTGCTCTCTGCCCATCCCCCACAAAGCCGTCTTTGGTTGGAGGTTTTGGAGACTGACAGGTGTCAGAGGGATTGTGAGCAAAGGAAGGCAAATGTCATGGTGAAGGGAGGGATTACACAGCATTACTTACAGAATAATTCTTCAAGGCAAATAGCTATCTAGTAACAGACTGGTAATCTTTATGTGGCCGGACACCATCTGGGCAGACTTCCACAGTTAGAAAACTGTGCTGTCCAAAAGGAAAACCTTTATTATACAGCTGAAATGTGTCTAGTCACCTCCGTTAAAGAGCCAGATCTATATTCAGGTCACCCCACCTCTGGTGCACAACCAAAAAACCGTGTTCATTATCAGCTAATGTAGGCAGGTTTACAAATCGAGTGCCAATTCTTTGCTTTTGATGTATAACTCCTCTGGTAGGAAAATAAAAGCTGGCTGGGGTGTTGTCAGTTTTTCTACTGTCAAAATAAATAAATAAAAATAAAACCAAGAGGGACTGAATTACTGTTTGCAATCGGTGAGCCAGTAAGGTCTGCACTGAGCTAACGCTGCAGCACCAGCATTCGACGACGGCAGACAAAAAGCTCCAGAGTTGTTTAAAAACTGGAGCCAGTAAACAGGAGAGACCCAGAAGTGTTTTCTTGTTACCCTAAAAAGCCA
This sequence comes from Nothobranchius furzeri, assembly GCF_043380555.1. Lineage (NCBI taxonomy): Eukaryota > Metazoa > Chordata > Actinopteri > Cyprinodontiformes > Nothobranchiidae > Nothobranchius > Nothobranchius furzeri. The sequence continues at coordinate 1,030,089 of NC_091752.1, forward strand.
GAGCTTTTACTCCAATATCGGGCGAAGCAGGCTAGAGGCTAACATTGAGCTAACAATGCTATGGGTGAATTAGAAGTAAATAGCCTGCTCTAAAAATATCTCAAGCTACTTTTTCCAGTTGTCAACAAATCGATATTACACTCAATTGTGTGTGTGAAGTGAATAATGAGTCAATTGTGACGTTTTACTTACTTTAGTCATTCACAACTATAACAGCAAGCTGTTCAAACAACCACACTTCCTCTAATACCGTAGTAAGTGTAGTAAATGCTCGCTACCGTAAAACACCCAAGAGTGTTAACCCCAGATATGGCAATGTACTTGTCTATTCATCAAATTACTGCGTAAGACACGTCTTCGCTTGTCAGCTGAAATCTTCTGGTGCTGATCGGTCCAACTGCCGTGAAACTCAGAACGATAGTGAGAAAGTTTGACCATTGAATATCTTCTTTACTTATTGCACCTTTAATTCAGAAAAAGCATTTTGCTTCTCTGTGCTGAGTCACTGAAACAGACCTTTAGGCACATCTGCTGTCTGGAGGTTGTTTTTTAATTACTATCAGTTTTGCACCTGGTCTAAATTGCGAGTATTTGCGTATCTGGTATTTGTGGAAGGGTATTTTAATGCTTTGCATTGCATTTTAAATGTGCTGAATCCAAACATAATCAGATTAATTTGATGGATTCAGCCATAAATGGTGTAATACTCTAATCCCAACACCTCTGTATTATGCTGCTGTTCCCCCCCCCCCCCCCCCTTTATAAGCATTTTCTAAACTCTACAAGAAAAATGAGGTTAATTGTGACCGTTGAGCGTTTAGCAGACACAACCTGATAATATAATTACACTGAATAGTATAAAAGGTGTTTTGTCGCCTGAAGAAAGCCATTAAGCAAAGAAATGGAAACCTAAATCAACAAATGTGGATGTAACGAGTCCTGTCAACTGGCCCGTTGATTATAGCTCTCCGTTGTGATCGCTGATAAGGAAACTGGATATTGGACATTCTCTCTGTCCGGACTACAAAAAGTGGAATGATTCATTGAGATGAGTCATTGTGAACTTGATCAACTTGTTTTGATCTAACAATAAATCCCAACTTGACAACCACAGGATCCATCCTCCAACGACTTGAACATGTTTAATATTATGTAAATTGGAGGAATCTCGTCCCACATCAACGACTAATTGCTATAAAAAACAACATTTCTGACATAAGTTTGCAAAGGTTTGTCCTGACTTTGCTCGAGCTGCAGACATCTTCTCTACCCACATTCTTGATGCATGTTGACACCACAATACAAGGGGTAATAGCCAAGCATCGAGGGATCAAATTATTTCACCCCTCATGAAAACTTCATGAGTATACTCTCCGGGACTGAATGTGGATGGGCCCGATCTACAGAGACGATGCACAGAGGAAGCATCACGGCACAAATATGACTAGAAAATATTAAATGTTACGTTTTTAATTGTTGCAAGATAACAGAAACATATTACTTTAAGTTTTCAGACAGAAAATGTGCCCCTACTTTAATCAACGTACCCACAACCTAAAAGTCTATTAAAATGTTATAATTTGTGTAAATGATGGAGTAATTCCTTCTGAGTGGCAGCACAAGGGAAAATAATCCAAGTAACTGTAAGACTTAACTGAAGTCTAGGTGAATATGTTTTATGCAAGGCAGCGTTAGCTTAACAATCAGGGTGCTCAGGTGATCCAGCCATCTTGTCCTGTTTATATAACCCAGTTAAGACCAAACCCCAGTTGCTAGAGCCCCAACTTTAAGAGCTGGGTTATTATCTGGTATAGTGAGGCATGTTAACACTTTCCTCCAATTACAGCTAAGTTTCATTAGATTACCGTGCTGACATTCCTAAAGCTTTCTTCACTGTCGGTGTTTGCTTTGCTTTTATTTCCTTCTATATATTCACCATTTGTTTTAAATATCGTAATACAATGGGCTAAATAAACCAGCATTGTCCTCACTGGAACAAACAAATTAGAAAGCTAAAGTAAGCAATACACCAAAAATGCTAATCAACCTTAAAAAGGAGGCCAGTTTGTAACTTCCTCCTAGCCACCGAACTCCTGGGTGGAGAAAAGAGGAAAACGGGTTCTGGAGCATTCATCTCTTCATTCACCATCGTCCCTCAGCAGCCTCTGCCTCCCTCTTGGCTTCGGTCAGTCTCTCTGTCTTGTATTACAAACCACTTAATGGCACCAAACTAACCAACGCTCCCTGGAGGGGTCCTCTGTCAGCCAAGTGCCTGATAGCATTTTTTCACAACACCTCTCCGACTCCTGAGAGAAGGGTAAAGAAGCACCTTGATGATATCACTGATATTAAGTTACAGAGAAGTCATCGCTCACCGTGCGAGGGGGCGGGGCTGGAGGTGAGTGGCTGGACCGATAAGAATCTCTTTGTCTCGAAGTGATGACCTGACCTGCCAGGTCAACATCCTGGGGAGCTAACTAGTGTGAGGTGTTTTTGAACCGAGGAGAGGTGTTGAGACATTGAAGGGTGTTGTGGAGAGAGCTATTGAGTTACTCTGATAGGAAGGGCTGCGGTGCATGTTTACTCGATGGCCTAAGGCATTTATAAAGCGATGATGGGGCCAGCGGCTCTTGTCTTTCTCCCCCTGGAGCCTGGGCTGTGTGACACCAGCCCCCTCACACCGGACTCTGGGACAACAGTTTAAGGGCCGATGCTGATCAAAATATCAGTCTTCCCTTGCATCATCACCACAGACAGATGGGCTGCTAAAGAATTGGCAATTGTACTAAGGTAGCAGTGGAGGAGCTAAATGCTAAGAGCCTGAACAAAACAATAACTAAATCCTAGTTTTTATTTTATTCTGTAATTATTGCAGCAGCAGTAAATCATTTTCAAAAATATTCACTTTCATCATCATTACATCCTAGAATTCATTCTCATTCCCACTCCTTTCATTCATCTCTTACTAAAAATGCTTCCCAGTCATCCAGGTCATGGTAATCCAAAAGGGTTCAGATGAAGGCAACTGGACTTCTTTGGTGTCTTGAAGACGTTTCGCTTCTCAGAACTGACAAAGCTCCTCAGAGCTCCTCCGCTCCTCCTCAGAGAAACGTCTCAAGAAGTTGCCTTCATTTGAACCCTTTTGGATATAGTGACAAAAAAGAAAACCATCATTTCTTAAATAAATAACAGAAAAGCTAAATGACCGCTTTTCAAAAAGAAACAGAACAACATAACATGCAGGGTTTCCCCCAGCGCTTTATAAGCCTGGCGGCCCGCCAGGCTAAGCATCATGCCCCGGCCCCCTCCCCGACCCTACCGTGTCCGCTGACACAAACAACGCAACGAAGCTAGAGCCCTCGCTCAGCTGATACTGGTGAGAAACGGCGGCGGAACGTGTGCATTAAAAAGGTGTTTTTTACAGTGAACCACATCGTTTAAATGTCCCATAGCTGCAGAAGTGATATCATTTAGTATAGGAGTTTATTTTATGAAATATTTTGCCATTATAAGCTGCAGCCCAACACTCAAAAACAAAAAAACAAAAAAAGGATGTCATCAGTTTGGACTGACGGGGCTCTTGCGAGGTTTAATGTAGTTTATTCATCCAGGCAAGAAAAGTGGCTCAGGGACAAAATCTACATATTTCAAATTGCAAATAGTAAAATTAACAGATTTCAATTCTGGCTGCATTTGAATTTCAAATAATAAAACACATAAAACACAGCTGTATGCATAAATCATGAGATCTGAGAGGGTTGATAAACAGAACGTCACCAAATCAAAAACATGTAAGCTGCTTGTGGAAAAGCACATTATTAGTGGTGTAGACAGGATCATACGTATAGACTTGATCCCTTTTTTTGGTGGTGCCCTCACTTTAGTTGCCGGGTGAATCAAAGCACCAGAGCATTTCCGGTCCTCTCTGATCAATATGACGTGCTGGCTAATGAAATAAAAGCTTCAATAATCTCTCAAGCTTTCTTTGCCTTTTCCTTCTGGCTTGTGTAAAATAAAGTTGGTGAAACGTTCAGCGATAAGCACTCATTACGCACCATCTCATTTTACCGAGAGGCCTTTATGGTACCACCCTTAGAGGAGCTCTCGTTCTCTGGCAGTGAGCGAGACTCGTCTCATTTATAAAACATGGAGGTTACGCTGAGGCGTATCTGTAAAGTGCCAGTTTGCTCATTTTGTAGTGTCTGGGGTGTGCATCTTCCTGGTATCCATCTTCTACCTCCTGGCCGCGCGCTGCGGCCCTGGCTGAGAGGAGGCTGGCTCCTCATCATAAATGTGCAAATAAATCGATGGCATCACACTCTACAACTCCAACAAATGATGTTTGCAGCTCTGCCATCACTCAGTATAGTTTACTGTAAAGCAAATGTCTCGTTTCCTCTCATCCTCCGGAAGATTAAATGACCATATGTGTCAGACTATGTCTGTTTTGCCACTAGTTTTTATGTTTGTTGTACAACTCATCAGAAAATTGTATTATTTGAAACTTGGTGAATTTTGTATAAAACAGACTGAGAAAAACTAATAATTACATCATTTGCTTCTTCTAATCGTTTTAGCATCCTGCGTTTTTTTACTTGGGCTAACTGTTAATGAATTTGTCTTCCTGGGGTTGTCTGCCTTTTGCGTTGCTCGTGGGACACAGTCAGAGATCCAGAAAAGTTTGCCAATTGAAAAAAAAAACACAAGAGCAAAATGTGAAACCTTGAGCTTTCCAACTAGGCTGTAAGCAGAATCTGTTTAATCAGAGGGTAAGTTATCGGAAGAAAAAGTTTCTAGCTGATTGCAATTGAGCACATCTCGTTAACGAAGCCCAGACTCGACCTCGATGTTTGCCTGCAAACAAAACACCGAGAGGAAATTTGTGAGAGTGGCTTGATTATTAAACTACTACACAAGAGGAAGAAAAGTGGTTAAAATGTGAGGCTGAATGATCCAAAAAGGAACCAAGAGACTTCCACTTGCACCATTTGGCAGTATATGGCACAGCCCCACTTCGTTCTCTATGGTTCCTCTTTGTGCACCAACGTTCTCGCCTAGAACATCCCTACAAAACAACCAGTGCACATAAACACTCCTTAGATTTTAAAGTGCTCCTTCACTCATTCTGCAGTAGATTGGCTGTGGTCTCTATTGTGAAAGAGGGGGGCAGATAATGAATGGAGGCTTACTCTCCTCTCACCTCTGATTGGCTAACGGCAACACAACTACACCACTGCCTCCATTTGCTCTACAATGCTGATGTTTGAGCTCCACAAATAACACAAGTCTGAAGGAGTTATGCTGTGTGGTCGAGGTGCTAATGCTAACGGTTATGTTCTACTTGCCGAGACGTTCTCTGCCATTTCCTGGACTCTAAACCAACAACACGAGCCAAGAATGAGTCCATGAAAGCTAATTTACAGAGTGAGACCCATCGTGTGGCTTTTTGTCACCAAACGAGTCCCCGTGTGTTTTGCTTTTGGCAGCTAATGCAGGAAATAGAGGTAGAACTAACTTCATGTTCAGCCTGCGTGTGAAACTTTGAGTGACCAACTGTACTTCAGATATAACACGTAAAAAACCGTTTCTCAGTCAGCTTGTTCTTTACTTTCTTAAGATGAAAGATTATGTTTAGGAGACGAGCTTTAAAGTGAGGCCAGATTAATTTCAGTAAGTCTAAGCTGCTCATGTGGGAAATCAGCGTTGCCTCCTAAACATTTCTATTCAAAGACAAAAACACACAAATGACCAACTGAGATTAAAAAACGTTTTGAAAAGCGTTTCTATTAAAATTTACGATTACGTTAAGGATACAAGGTTGAAATAAATTCAGTAAGATGTTTCTGAGGATCAGATAAGAAGAGAAATGAGATGTAATATTAAGGGTTAGTTTTCTAATAGCATCTTTTCAGCACTCAACAGAATCAACCACATGAAATTACTTTCTATAACTCGTGGTGCTCACTTGGATGAGGTAAATGAAAAGCAATTTAACAGCGAGATGTGGCAGCTCCCACAAGGCTGTGTGACATTGACTTGGGGGGGTGGGTGGGGTGAATATAAATAAAAAGTTTGAGAGTTCAGATTGAGCTAAGGTTTGTTTTTGAAGGCATAAAAACAACTTGCTTTTAGGTGGAGGAGAAACTGCAACGATTAACGATACCTGTGGTATTTTGAGTGGTGTCACACATAAGGGTTTAAGTCTGTTAGTGAATCCATCGTCCATCTTCCGTCACCGCCGTAACCCAAGAATTTTAATTCTCAATATGTGTAAACCTTTTAAAACTCTACACAATGTGTTCCTGGCTTCATCTATAAAAGGCAAAAATCCATCATAAAAAGGAAAGTGTTAACAACTACATATGTTGACAAAGACACACCAGACGGTTGTGATTGAGACACCAGCTGGTGTTCAGAGTAAGAGCCTAAACCTAGTTTACCATAATGGATTCTCAGAGGGAGGCCAGGCGCTCCTCGTGGCATGTTGCTTTACTTGGCTTCCCAACACATCCCAACCTGAAGCATACACGGTTTTTGGGACGAGTGCAAAACCTGGTTGCTCGTACAAAGTGGCACTCCGTGTGTTGGCACAGCTTGAGAGCTAAACATATTACAGAGATTGTGAAGCCAATCTGCATGTGTAACATTAATGAATCAAACCAATAACAAGTCAAAATGTGCATGAATTAGTAAACATTTTTCCTCCGCTGTGAAATTTTTAGAAGTTTTGCTAAAAGACCATAGAAGAATAGTCTCAGTTACACTGCCCGGCCCAAAAAGGTTTCCAACAAAACAAATAAAAAGGGTCACACACTCTAATATTTTAGCCTGGATTACAGCACACATTCGCTGTGGCATTGTTTTGATAAGCTTCTGCAACGTCACCAGAATAATTTCCATCCAGTGTTGCATTAATGTCTCACCAAAATCTTGCAGATTCTAGATCTTAAAGAGGAACCACTTGTAATCAGTCATCCACGCTTTCGTCACCTCTCGCTTGGACTACGCTAACGCACTATTAGTTGGAACTCCTGTCTCTGTCCTGAACCGGTTGCAGGTTGTCCAAAATGCCGCTGATAGGTTTTTTAAAAACAAAAGTCGATAAAGCCATATTACACCAGTCCTGGAGCATCTTCACTGGCTCCCCATCACATTTCGTGTGCATTTTAAGATATTGATGTTTGTTTTTAAAGCCCTACACCACCTAGCTCCTCCTTATCGGTCCGACCTGCTGACTCCCTATGTGGCTACTCGTATGTTGACGTCAGCTGACCGTCTACTGCTTTGCATTCCCCAGATGTCCTACAAATCACGGGGTGAATGTGCGTTTGTCCATGCTGCCCCATGCTCTGGACCTCACTGCCTATTACAGTTAGGCTGGCAGCCTCTCTGCCTGATTTTAAATCTTGTTTAAAAACCTACTTTTATGACTTTGCCTTTAGACAGTGATTCATGACATTGAATCATGATTTTATAGTTTTTATTGTTGTGTTTTTTCTTCTTTTTGTTTTTATTGATCCTGCCTGTTCAGCACTTTGGTCAGCTCTCACGCCGTGTCTTAAATTGTGCTATAGAAATAGAGTTGGTATGGTATGGTATGCATTGATGATGGTAGAGTCTGACCGCAGCACAAAGCCTTCTCCAACACATCCCAATGATTCTCAGTAGGGTTAAGGTCTGGACCCTGAACCCCTCTTTCACTATTTGAGCCCGATGTATCCTAGCATTGTCATCTTGGACGATGGCCGCGCCATCAGGGAAGATGGAGTAACATGGTCATTCAGGATATTCAGGTAGTCAGCTGACCTCATTCTTAAAGCACTTCCTGTTGCTGAACCTAGACCTGACCAACTGCAGCAACCCCAGATCATAGCACTGCCACCACAGGCTTGTACAGTAGCCACTAGGCATGATGGGTGCATCACTTCATCTGCCTCTCTTCTTACCCTGATGCACCGTCACTCTGGAACAGGGTCCACCCGGACTCATCAGACCAGATTTTAATAATAAAAAAAATAAAATAATGTGTTCTTAACCCAGTTTTAGTCATTTCTGTAATCTCCTTAGATGTTTTCTCTACTTGATGCACGCAATCTTTTCCACCAGAAGTGTTTTAAAAAGTTTCTAAAACTGAGTATTTAAAGACTTTTTGGTGCAGTTAAAAAAATCATTAACAGAGCTGCTATTTTCATACAGGCCCATTATTACTTTGTGCCATTAAAATAAATAGAGCAGTTTATGCATTCTTTTTTATCTTTGTATTGTTTATACTAATTTTGTTCGACTTCAATTTGAATTATAAATTTAAATAAGTGAAATTGTAGGTAATATTGAAGAATGATGCATTTTTGGGAGAATCTTGAACCAACCCTAATGTTCTTCGTCTGGATTTTGATTCCTCACTGATGTGGACATCCTTGCCATATAGTGGTGTAGTGCAAGTATTTGAGTTTTTCTTTCTAGAATACTATGGACAAAGATATTTCCATAAACAGCACAGATTGGGCCCATTCAACCCAGCCTGCTGACCATTAATAATTCTTACAGTTTTATGCAAACTGCGATTTTTAGCTAAGAGTATCTGCGTCAGCTGTATTTTATTCAGCTCTAAAGCCTTCTCTGATTGCCTTTTCCAACATTAAAAAGAAAAAACAACGTGTTGATTATTTTACCCTGTTTTTACATTATTTTGAAACGTCATTCTTGTCTACTTTTTGTAAGAACACATTTATTCCCTGGTTTCCATCACAATGGCCTTCTACCAGCTGGACCTTCTCAATGCACTCCCCAACTGGTGTTCTGGGCTTTCTACTCGAGTTCATCAGTTGATTTTAGACACGTAAGGCTTTCAACTTACCAAACCTAGCTTCCCATAGCTATTTTTAATAAAATCTACAAAGAAAATAATAATAAGTTGTTAAATCCCAAACCACACAATCTACATATGTTCCTTTACGTTGACAAATCTTACAGCAGTATCTAAGAGAAGCATCTGGAAGGCTTCATCAGCTCCCTAAGACCAATGAGGAAATCCCTTTCCTACACAGGGACTGATGGAACAGCGGCGTCTGCCGTTTGTTGTTTTCACACCCCAGAGGCTCACAGTGAAATGCATGTTTAATTTTGAAGTAATTAATTGAATATTTTAGATATAATTGTCTCTGTTAACACTCTCTTGAGAGTCATGTCCCTAATGAGCTCAATTTACAAATATCAGTCATAGAAAAGTATAATTCACAACAGAATGGCTGCAAATACCACCTGACCTTCTGTCGCTCTTCCAATCCAGCTGACCTGCACTGACATGCCTCTTCATTAATTTCAGCAGCAGGAGTCATTAATTGGCCAACAGTTAATTAAATTGTCTTCGGGATTGAAACGAACACACAGCTCTTTTAAGGTCTTCATTCCATCAACATACAAGGGAGACAGAGAAGTACAACATGCTTACAGAATCAATTAAGACACATTATCCTTCTTGTGTTCACATTACACCGGTTCAAAGTGAAATCAATTAATGAGTGATATGTGTGCTTATTCATTGTGAAAGATAATCACTCCGTCAGGTTTGTGAATACAACCGGAGAAGCTCAAAGAAAAAAAACTGCAGCTGAAAACATCTTGCAGTATGACATAAACATTTATAGAACGGGGCGACGGTGGCACAGGAGCTAAGTGCTCGCCTTGCAATCGGAAGGTTGCAGGTTCGAGCCCCGCTCAGTCTGTCGCTGTCGTTGTGTCCTTGGGCAAGACACTTAACCCACCTTGCCTGCTGGTGGTGGTCGGAGGGACCGGTGGCGCCAGTGCTCGGCAACCTCACCTCTGTCAGTGCGCCCCAGGGCAGCTGTGGCTACATTGTAGCTCATCCCCACCAGTGTGTGAATGTGTGTGTGAATGGGTGAATGACTGATTGTGCTGTAAAGCGCCTTGGGGGGTTCCAGGACTCTAGAAGGCACTGTATCAAATACGGGCCATTTTACTATAGAACTAATTTAAACACAAAACACACAAAAACGGGTCACTTTTCACTCTAAACATGACAAAAGATTCAAGATCCAACTTGTTTTTAAGTTGATCTGCTCTGTGAAATCTACAAAACGCAGTAGATGTAGATATTTTACACATCCTGATTATGTCCTCTGCTTCAGCGCTTAAATTTGTAATTCATGAAATATTCAACCAGATCTGTGAGATGACAATTAGTCATATTAACCGAGACAATAGAAAAAGTATTTCTAACGCACGGAGAAGGATTTGCATTTTGAAATGATCGCGTGAAATTATTCTCAAAGGCTCATGCTGCACTCTCCAGAACATTAGCTGTGATCAAATCTTGTTTATTGGGTCACAAGAGAATTATATTTGCAGTGAGGTACAAACCGACTAATTATACACACATTCCCAATCCTGCAGCTTTAAATGGGGAACGAACAAAAACGCAGCATTCACTGGAACTGTTTAGAATTATTTTATTTAAAGCCTCGATTTTAAAAAAGAATTTGTGGTTAAATGAATTTACAAACATACAAACGTTCTTGTGACATATTTTTCTTCTTTAAATCATTTAACTGGTTCCCAATCCTCTCAACCCTGCAGCAGACCTGGTCTAAAACAGTAGCTGACGTTACATTAGAGACACCATTACCTAAAGCTTTTACACTAGTGCAAATATTAAAATAAAATCACCTGTTTTTAGGTTTAGTTGCTTGCATTCAACACGATTTTCTTAGGTTAATCACTCGAGTAAAACATAAAGGACAAGAATTCCTTCTGAACCTTTGACTGTGACCCTTCTTTGAAGCTGCGGAAGGAAGTCTGAATTAGACATTTTAAACAAATGAGGCTGTTTAGTGTTCAAACTTCTTAGCAGATGTGTAAAAGACAGATTTTTGGCCCTATAGTAGGGCTGCTCAATTAATCGAATTTTAATCACGATTACGATCTGAGTTTTGAACGATTATAAAAAACAAAACAAGCCGATTATTTGCTCCTCCCGCTTGCGCTGCCCTGAGTTACAAATGAAGCGCTCCTCCACAGTGTTGCCAACTTAGCGACTTTGACGCTATTTCCAACAGCTTTTCAGACCCCCTTCTTGACTTTTTAATCCTAAAAGTACCTAGCGAACACCTCAGAAACATCTCTGGTAACCCTTAGCTACTTTCTGGATAACTGTCGTCGACATTTCCTGCTGCAGGTTAGCTAAACACTCCGCCTGCACTCCGGACCGTTCTTCAGGACATTAGGAAAGGGAATGATGTAGTGATGTGTCAGTCGCTACAGACAGCTCTCGGAGCCGCCCTGCTCCCTGTTGGAGTAACCAGAGTGAGTGACACACACACCGCACCTGCGGACTCCTGAGCCGCTAAAAACAGCTAAATGTGCGCGTGCGGCGCGCTAAACACACGTGCAGCTTGCCCCTGATTGCTGTGAGACCGGGTTGGGGGGTGGGGGGTGCAGCTGTGGTTGGGACAATTATTACATTAACTGATGGACTTGTAAATAACAGTTTATAAATAAGGTAGAAATAAGTTCCTCACGCTGATAACTAATAACTAATCTCTCTGAGGACACGGTGCTAGTGCACTCTCCTACAGCACCTTGACACGACTCAATAAATGTTATGCAACATTTTGTGAACATCAATTTATTTGCATTTATTTGTTATAAATGCCACTGTATAATTCTTGCTGTCAGTATTTGCAAGATATTGGTATTTGGGTCTGTACTGGTTAGACTTAAATGAGTTAAACCAAGGTCTACAGCCCTTGGGTCATAAACTATGAGCTATAAGTATATTGGTCTTTTTATACTGGGAATCAGGAGTTATTTTAGTGATCATCTTGTTTCTTATTTAATTTTGTCCTGATTGTGCCCTGAGCAATTTTATGACTGAATAAAAACAATTGAAATCAACATAAATTGAAAAATCGTCCTAAATAATCGTGATCTCAATTTCAGTCACCATAATCGTGATTATTATTTTTGCCATAATCGAGCAGCCCTACCCTATAGCCCCAAGCATAAACATGTGGTATTTAGCCAGATTTACTACATCTTTGCTAATGCGCTGCAACGCCCATCAGGACTTGTTTCCTATTCTGCACCAACAGATTTATATGGTTAAACAGCATTCCCTACCTTGTCATGCATCCTCTACGACGGGATACATTTACTTCTATCAACTGTAATATAATCATGCAATCTGTTAACAATGAGGCTTAGCCCCTGGAGACTCCTATGGCTGGAAGATGGCCATGTGGTGCCTGATTAACTCAAGAAGATGAAAAATAATTCTCTTTAAGCACATAACATTGTCTAGTCTCCAGTTTGTGTTTCCTTCACCTGACAGCTTTTGAGTTTTGATTTACTGCATCCAGCAACCTTGTTTGTTTGATGCCACAAAACCAAAATAAACCCCAGTGAGCTATGAAAACTTTTGCCAATACTGACATTTATGTCCAATACCAACATAATTTTACCCATGTATGTTTTATGCATATGGAGAAAATAATGAAGGTGTATGCAGGTTTCCCAATGTTCCGTTCAGAGCCACGTGACTACCTCATCTGGTCTGTAACAAGAAGGAAAAGACGGTGAGGAAATGGAGGATGATTCAAATGTTGAAGCAGTGGGCGGGAGCAGCGGGAGCAGCTGGTGGAAGTGACCAAATCCAAAATGTTGCCAAACAGTTGTTGAGGGCTTTTTGTTTGTTTTTCCGAGACTGGATCTACCACTGCCGCCACTCCCTCTACCTGCAGCTGTACGGGTTGTTATTGTCCATTTGTCATCAGAGGAGAAAAGATGTACATCATGATATTGGTTTGAGACCATATCGCCCAGCCTCAACTCCAGCGTCCATCTACTTTTAACACCAACTTGCAGAGATGAACAGCACCAAGATGAAAATTTGGGCTGATATCAATATTTGAGGTTAAACAGAGAATGTGAGGTTTTTACCATTAGTTTCTGGAAATATCCATCAAAATGTTGTTGAAAATGAATGAAATGAGGCCCAGTTGTTGAAATATTTTGGCAGCTTTGTAACACATAACCACAAAAATCAGGTCTAAAATACATGGGAGCGGGTCTAAGGCCCAATCTCAATACTCACACTGCACCCTGCAGACTTCAGCAAAGTGCACTTGGAGAAAGTGTGCAGTAGGGTTCGAGTGCGAACACAAGTGTGCAAATAATTGCCGAATTGAGGCATGGAGCATTGCGCCATCGACTGCAACGCATGCCGTGATGCTGGTTGCTGTGAAACGTTTTTCAAAAACCTTTATAAACAACTTTCAAACAAACAATAAAGCTATTATTTCAAATAAATTTACATTTATTGCTGCTTTGTCTAAAAGTTTTAGAGCATCAAATAATCATCCTAAAATGAACTAATTTCATTAGAAAATACATATTTTGAGACAAGGAACTTAAGCCTTTTCTCCCGCAGCACTGGCTTGTGGGTAATACCATCGCTGCGGACTTGGGTGAAGTGCAGATTAAGGGTGCAGTGGGGGCGTGGTCAACTTCTGCACTTGAGAATCAGGACACCCTACGCATTCGCACCCCTGGCCGGGAACGCGCAAATGAAGGGTGCGAGGGTCCAAGTGCCAGTATTGAGATTGGGCCTAAGTCTCTGAATGACGAAGAAGAAGAAGAAGAAAATATCATTTCTAAAGCGCCTCTCAAGATAAAAATCACGAGGCGCCATGTTTCCTTCTACGGGAGCCCGTGAGGACAAAATGCATTTACTGATTTGTAAGAAACGGTTACAAAACTTCCTCCATTCTTAAATGTTGTTTTACACGTTTACCTCTTCACTTGTTGCCAATGATGAAAGGAAGTCTGATGTGCGTGTTATTTTGCTGAAGTTTGCACTCCCAGGGCTTTTTGACCCTAATGGGCATCCATTAGTAAGGTTTTGCTCCAACACAAAAATACTGGTTGTGTGCAACAATTTGGGTACCTACTGCCCCCTCTTGCCAGGAAAAATACACACCATCACTTTAACACCGCTGTTATCGCCAATAACGAATATTTACCAATATTACATAGATTCCCTTTATTTGACACATTGTAAAAGTGTTCACACCACCTACGTTGGTTCTCTACTTCACACACACCTGCACAATACTGCACTCTGTCACCATTACTGTCACATGACTAAACAACTACCATGTGACCACCCGTCCCCTCCTGAAACACACATGCAAACAGCAACAACATGGAAAGAAATATTGGTTGTTAATATTTACCCAGCTTCACTTATTGGACCGATATGACGTTGTTACAGATAAATAGTGCTTTCCTGATGTTTACCCCATGTTGTTATCTATGTGTCTTAGCATCCCAGTTCCTAAACAACACACAGCTCTGCAGCACCAGTTTTGTCAGCAGCTCCCCCAGGCATCTTCAGACAAACCCACCAAACCAGACACAACACTGGGAATTCAGTGGCATCACAACATAGTCTATGCCTTATTGGAAACTTTAATCTGCTTTGTTTGTGCGCACAGGGGGGACTGAGATTCTATTAAAGAGATAAAACTGTTGCCACTGCCAACTGATGCATCAAAGGCCAGCAAAATTGCAGCCCCTACTCGAGTGGGTTTAACTAAAGTCACTTATTTGTCCATTTCATCATGCTAATGGCAGAAGCCATCATCCCATTATAGCGCCACAGCTGAGCGAGGTTAAACAAATGCAGTTTGTTTGAGGTCGCTTTACCTCCAAGTCAGGTTTCGATGCGCTTCCCCATGCATCGCAACAAATCATCAGCTTGTCTATATCTGCAACCCCTCTGAACCCTCCTACATTAACCACCTCTGTACTTATAGGATACTTAAAGCATCTCCTGCTCCCTTTTTATTAACAAAAACCATTTCTCCTACAGATGAAAGGAAATTAATAACATCTTTGTTCTTTTAGCAGCAAAGATTACATAAATGTATGATTTTAATTCCACAACTGCCATGGATGATCTACTAAATACATTATATTCCTGCAATATACAGCTATGTAGTATGAAATAAATAGTACTGAAACAACTTCTGGCACATCTGGGTCAGAATAGGTCTGTTTTAGTAAATGGATGTAGTTCACTAGTCGCAGTTGTTTGCACAGATTTGTCTGATTTAAGGGTGTTTAAAATAACTCAATAATACCCAATAAAAATCATATCCATCAGTAACTTTTCACACAACTCGCTGCCGATTATGGTCAACAGAACCTCGTCTTGTTTCTATTATAGTCCCACTGACAAAAGGTCTTTTGTGTATAATGAGTCCACATTCCCTAAGCCCTTCAGTAAGCACACAGTCACTTATGTCAACACAGGAGAAATCCATCTCATAAGGATGTCCAGTCAGTGCATCATTCCCATACACTGGGGCAACAGCCGTGAAGCCATGTGGTCCCGATGAGATGCTTTGAGTTGAAGTGGATTTTCCGAGAGGGAACATTGGATAAAAGATAATCAGTTATAGCTCAACATGGGGTTGGAACAAGGACTACAGCTTTTTGATCAGTTTTCTGCAGAGATACGGTGGAGACTAAATAAGGTGAATGATGTGCTACTAGTGGTCTGTTTTAGTCTAGTTTTAAACAGGACGATCTTCCCACTCAACAGTAAAGCATGAGGGAAAACAGGCAAAATGAAGCCTTGCAAATATGATTTTTATGTACTTTATCTGTAGCCTAGAAATGCAGACAAACCGTAGCCGAGTCTAGCCACGTTTCACTGTAGACTCAGCTAGGTTTAGGTCGGACCAATCGAAACGTTCCATGTTGGTAGAGAAATACTGGGAAGGCTTAGCACCAGCAGAGGTTCAGGAACAGTGCTCGTTTCAAATGGCTTTTGCATCAATTTGAACGGCTTTACATTTATTTGAAGAAGTTTTGTATTCATTATGTGAGGCCTAATACTTATTTATTTATTTATGTCAAACCATTGAAAACATGAAATTGCATATGCACTCCTCCATATTCCTGGTGCGTAAAAAAATAAAAAATGTGGAATACGATTAACATATGCTGTTGAAGAAAACAATACAAAACATACAGTAACATAAAACCGTTTGAGAGGGAACTGGAAGAAGCAAAAGCTTATCTAGTCCAGCCCCAATTCAGTTAATAAACCACATTTGCTCACATTAGCAAATTTGAAAGAAATAAACTTTTTCTTCATGCAGGTCGTTCTATCTTCACCTTGCTACATAAAAATACAGTTACAAAACAATTGTTCACATGAATCTACAGAAAAGGAAAACAAAACTAATAAACAACAAAAATAAAATATTCCATTTGCTACCAATTACCATTTTTATCACTTACTATTTATGTATGAGTCAATTATAAGTTGTTTATACAACATTTTAAATGATCCAATGTTTTTACATAATTTTAAAGTCACATCAAGTTTGTTCCACAGTGTGATACCACACACAGATACACACATACTTTTCATAGTTGTTCGGTATAATGGAAAAATGAAGTTTTTAACGCCTCTCAATTCATAACCCTCTTCATGAGTTTTAAACATCCTTTGCAAATTACCCAGTAGTTTACCCATCATGGCCCTATACGGTACTAGGGCAGTTTTAAATTGAATTAAGTCAAAAAATTTGAGTAATCCGAAATTATAAAATAATGGAGTTGTATGATCTCAATATCTAGAATTAGTAATTATCCTTACCACTCTTTTTTGGAGAACACAAATCTTTAATAAATTAGATTTATAAGTATTACCACATACTTCAACACAATATGATAAGTATGGTAGAATCCTTGTACAATAAAGTGTGTGTAGTACTTTCTGTGGTAGAGAATACCTTGTTTTATTTACTATCCCAATGCTTCTGGCTAATTTAGAACACACATATTCTATGTATGGCTTCCAACAGAGCTTATGATCAATCAATATCCCCAAAAACTTAATTTCATACACTCTTTCAATGGCTATTTCATTAACAGTCAAATGGATCTCTTTACTATTTATTTTATTTCCAAATAACATAAACTTTGTTTTGCTGACATTTAACGACAGTTTTTTTTTCGTCAAACCAATTCTTAAGCTTACTCAACTCTTTCTGGACCGTTTGTACAAGTTGCTGTATATCTTCTGCTGAACACAAAATATTTGTTTCATCAGCAAACATAATAAATTTAAATAAATCTGAAGCTGTGTAGATATCACTTATATATAAAACAAATAACTTAGGGCTAAGTACAGACCCTTGCGGAACTCCACAGTCAACTTCGAGACAGCTAGACTTGTGATAACCCAACTGGACATACTGAGCTCTGTTACTCAAATACCTTTTTAGCCAATTGAGAGCTGTCTCCCTTATACCATACTTCTCCACTTTTGATATAAGTATGTTGTGATCGAATGCATCAAAGGCTTTCTTCAAATCAATAAAAGTTCTACACTAAATGATCAATGTGCCTGGTTATTGGCAATCCCATTAAGATAATAAAAGCTGCTGAAATAAGCTTCCTGCTGTAAGCTGGCCAGGCTCAGCCATATAAATAATCGTCCTCTTCGATCAGCTGATTACCTGCTGCTGGTTGTTCTGAAAGTTCGCTACAAATCACGGGGAGGCATGCCTTCTCTCATGCTGCCCCTAAAGTCTGGAACTCACCGCCCCTACATGTGCTTTTGGCTCTTTCCATCAGTAGGTTCAAGTCTGCTCTCAAAACAGATGAATCTAAACTTTCAACAGAGTCAAACAGTGAAGGATAAAATGTAAAAGCCGGTGGAATTAAACTCTGGTGATGAATAGAGAAAAAGCACGAGCCTGAAGTATCTCCTAGAATTAAATCCAGATGACTGATCAGAACATGTGCAGGTTTGATTGAATGAGAGTTGTTTTTTTTTGGGGGGGGGGGGGGGGTTGCCTGCAGGTTTGATCACCTTTTCCTAAACAACTTATGACAGCGCTTCTGGAAGGGCTGAGTTCCTTTGAGAATTAGTCTCAACAGCTTTTTTTAAACGCTTTAAAATGGCCAGCTAAGGTTAGAATTGTATTCTCATCCAAAGCTACGCACAAAACATCACATTCTTTATTTTCCGTTGCTCAGAGGGTTCTTATCCAGAGTGGTGTTTGTGTAAAGCAAAAGGGGAAATTGTGAAAAGGAAATCTCATTTCTTTAGAAGATGTCGATTAATCCTGGCACAGATTTAGTCGCGCCAAATTATTTTACTCATGCTAACAAACAGCTGCATTCGGGATGCTGAATAGAAAGATTCTCCTCTTTTATGGAATGACTGCCTCGCCTCTGAGGAAACCAGGACTGTGACACCAAAGCATGAAATTATTAAATCAAGTGTCTGGTGAGACAAAACAGCAAATCTTGCCAGATCTCCATTGCTTTGCCTAATTGTAACAGTATGTTGTTCATTAACTGGGCCATTACTACTGCTTTGCTATTATGGAAAGCAGTGCTACTGCGGGCTTGTCAGTATTTCTGCCTAGGTGCACACTTTTAGAGGTTGCCTGTGCACACGGCTTGCAGGATTTACAGCCTTTTTCAGGACAAAAGGAGACAAAATGAACTCAAATAACAAAACAAGTAAATATAGAAAGCGTGGGGGAGAAAAAGTCGGGGGTTTTGAAGTTCAGTGCTCACACCAGTGAAAATGCCCAAAGCCGGTGGGAAGTCAAGAAGCAGACTGAGGGGTTCTTTCTACACATTCATCCATCTTCATTTCACAAATAAAGGGCTATTCTAAAAGCTGGGCATGCTTTAATTTATAAAAGAAGTCACCGTTTGGTGCACCCGATGTAGAACCACATCCTAGCCAGAGGACAGCCACGCTTTAAGAATCACTTACAGCTGAGATGTTGCATCCAGCAATGTCTTTAAAAAAATGTAAGTTTCTAAAAACAGCTCAATATTTAAGATTTGTGGCTAGTGAAAGGAAGCAGTTGAAAATATGGAGATGGCCTTGAAGTTTACACTCGTTACTGCAAACATTTCTAAAGAAACATCTGCGAGGCGAGGGCAGAAAAGGCAGATTTCTCCATCTGAAAGGCAAACCAGCACCGTCATCCTGCCTCTGGAGCTTAGCAGAGGAGTCAGGGATCCATGTGTGGAGCCACAGTGCCCCCTACTGGCCAGATCATCAACAACATGAACCTGCTAGCAGCTTTAGACCACAACATACCAGGACATCACCAGGGCATGAAGTTAGTTAGACCAGTGTTTTTGTACCAATATATTTTGGCCACACTGATGACAAAAACATGATAAGAATCATGTTTTTAAAACAAGTATCCAACTAAAAGCTGAAGCATATAAAAAATACTTTCTGTAACACAAAAAAAGAGCAGCCCCACATAAACAGCCAAAACCAAAAGCAGAGTGAGCGTTTAACACGCAAAGAGGTGGCATGAAACCCCCGTCCTACAGCTGGACCGCTCTCAAAAGGTGATCCGATTAAAAGGGACTTTTGAACGGAAGTCTCCAACACAACCTACTCACCAGAGTCATTTCACTGTTCACCAGAGCGGCACGTCCACTCAGCCAGCCATTTTCCTCCGTGGTGTGACAGCGTAACAATCACGAGTTTGTTCAAAACGTTACCAGTCATTTGTTACGGCTTCTAACCTATTTTGTACGTGTCGCCTTGGGCGCTGAGACACCTCCAACACCCTTTTCTGATGCATCAACGTTCTGTTGATTCCTGGAGAGTCAGTGATAGCAATTCACTTCAATTCAGTTTATTTATAAAGCACCAATTTACAACAAGGGTCATCTTAAGGAACTTTACGGAGTAAACGTTCCGATTGAAGCTGCTCATCAGTAAGCCTGGCAAGCCATCCTATATATGCATATTCTTGTAAACATTCAGAACTGTAGATGTCACCAAAAGATGTCCCTAAAAAGTTGGATGTTTAAGAAGTTTAGCACACACACAAAACCGTGTCCGGCCCTTAATGCTTCCTCCTCCACTTTTCCTGAGACATAATCAGGATAATAAGTTTAAAACCCAGATCAAGTTTCTAAATCCACAGAGTCACAGCCTCTCAAGTAGACCAGACACACTTAAAATGAGAGGGGAGCAGAAAAGGGCCAAATAATTCTGACACAACCCGAGTATCTTTATAGGGATGCACCGATGGATCGGCATTTGATCGTAATCGGCCGATAGCGCCCCTATCGGTTTTGATCGGAGTTTTCAAAATAGATCAAAGCAGACCGATCAGGTAGGGTTGTCACGGTAACCAGTGTAGCGCTAAACCCCGGTAAAAAAAAAAAGTTGACAATAATAATAACCGTCTGGTTTTTAAAAAAACTATATTATCTCTGTGGGTTACCGTGGCTGCGGTGTAGGCGAGGTGACCCTTACCAGCCACCGTATCATCTGCTGAAGTTGCCGGCGGCACATGCGCGCTTTGTTGTTTACAACCAAAACTTTCTTGAAGCTAAAGCTGAAATAATGGCCAAAGGAGGAGACGGCAGCGCTCAGGACATTTATTATCCCTCAAAGAAGACAAAGTGGGAAGTACGGGCATCTTTTAGATATTTGAAGAATGCCGAGGGACAGTTGATAGAAGACGGCTATCCTGTTTGCAGCAGGTGCAGAAAAAGTGTCTGTGAAAGGCAGCAACGCTTCAAATCTCACGACACATCTGCGTGACCATCACCCACAACTCTACAGTCAACGCAAGGCAAGCTAACGTTAGCGTTTTAGCTAAAATGCGTGATCCGAGGATTTGGGTTGAGGGAGAATGCAACGAGTCGCTATATAAAGCAGCCGCAGCGCCGCTACCTGCATATAAACCGTGTCACGGACACCCCCATGTTGAAATGACGCTATGCATTACGGGGCTCCCAGGGGCAGATAAGAGTTGGTCTCTCTCCGAGAATAATTATGAATTTAACAACGATTACTGCCTGATGACATTTTCCCACATCTGCAAAGCTCACTGGAAGGACACAAACCGAGGACGATATTTTCCTGATATAGGGTTTATTACTCAAGTAAGGGTAAAAAATGGTAAATGGTAAATGGCCTGTATTTGATATAGCGCCTTCTAGAGTCCTGGAACCCCCCAAGGCGCTTTACAACACAATCAGTCATTCACCCATTCACACACACATTCACACACTGGTGGGGATGAGCTACGATGTAGCCACAGCTGCCCTGGGGCGCACTGACAGAGGCGAGGCTGCCGAGCACTGGCGCCACCGGTCCCTCCGACCACCACCAGCAGGCAATGTGGGTTAAGTGTCTTGCCCAAGGACACAACGACAGCGACAGACTGAGCGGGTCTCGAACCTGCGACCTTCCGATTGCGAGGCGAGCACTTAACTCCTGTGCCACCGTCGCCCCAAAGTATCTGATTAGAAGGCTACTTGAGTACTGAGTATCATCTGATCTAATATTTTTAAATGATGACATCAAACAGACAAAAAATAAGAAGTTATGGGCAAATATTGGTATTTTAAAGACTAAAGGGGAAAAATGTAAACAAATAAACAACATATTTACAAAATAACACATTTTAGGCAAAATTTAGACACAAACTGAGGACAATATTTCCTGACATACAGGGTTTATTTAGTTGTGTGAAAATGTAGCACGTTTAAAAAAATACCGTGGTAATACCGAAAACCATGGTAATTTTGGTCACAATAACCGTGAGGTTACATTCTCACACCGTGACAACCCTACAGACCATTTTAGATTAGGTTACATTTCCTTTATTCCCAGATTATGTAGTTTGTAGCACTCATTATAATGTTGTAGAAAATTTCTGGCCAATCCACGTGATCGATATCGGTGATCAGCATTCTTTGATATCGGTATCGGTGATCGGCAGCAAAAAACCTGATCGGTGCATTCCTATATCTTTATTGGAAAGGAAGTTCAAGTACAACGGCCTTCCAATGGATGTTGGCCCGGATACCCAATCCGATGATTTGTGCTGGCTACACACCCCAAAACAGGATGATTCTTACCAAGTTTCACCTGATAGAAGGTGGGTTAGGGGTAATGCCGAGTGTAAAAGGCAAATGTTCAGGAAACGAAAGCAAGTGTGCTGAGGTGATGGAAAGAAGAGCGTATTTTCATGTGTGCAGTGGCAGGACATTGGGTGGGGCGTATAAAGGAAAGGGAGAGAGTAAATTGCTTCTTGCTGGGAAAACGGGTGCATTACTGAGGGAGGTTATGGCACAATGTGTGAATCTCCAGAAAGACAGATAGGCACATCAAGCCAGACTCCCCAGGGGCTAAAGTGTTAGGTGGCATGTTCAGGGTCTGAGAGAAAATCTAATGAGAAGTGTGTGCCGACGAGTTCCTGCGACAGAAACAAGAGGCTACAGGTTTCCATCAGTCACTAATATAAATGGAGTAATAAGGTAAGAAATGCCACAGCAAATTCAGCTTAAGTGTTTATCGTGTCACAGCATGAGTCGCTTCTTTTAGTCACGATCCACATCTCATGGCCATGGGTGAGGGCTGAAACGAGCTTTTCCTTTCTGCCTCTGCTCCCTCTTCCCCACAACAGACCCGATCCATCGGTCCATCGCCCGCTCCGTTCAACCATCGCTCGAGAACAAGACGAGATATTTGAACTCTTAACCTCATCAGATACCAGAGTAGACTTACAGAAGGACCCGGCCAAATTCCTAAACAGAGGTTTAGGACATAATCCCAAACCCGAACCCTAAAAAGTACACAAACAAAGGGAACCACAAGGATATACGTGACAACTAAAACATAGAGAGGGAGTATCCCCCCCCCCCCCCCCCCCCCCCAGGGAAGACTGCACACTTCAGAGGCAATTAACATAATTCCTTGGTTGCCTTTGGTATGTTACTAGCATTTTGAGTAATATGGCAAAAAAAAGTCCTCCAAAAATGGATCTCCCACGCACAAAAATGAAAATTTCAAAAGTATTATCGAATCAGGAGTTCAACGTTCCCATGCTTTCTGTACAGAGCATCATTGTGGCAGCGAACAGAGCATTCAGAGCTGTGCTTCATAAATTATGCATGAAGGACCATGAAAGTAAACAATGTTTTTGTGCCAGCAATGTCTGATTTGACTGCTTATAAAGAAAAACATAAAAAAATTCAATCTCCACTAGATCGAGGTATTCTGCTCTTTAAGGGTCAGCGCTCTCATCAAACCCATGATGACGGCAGTCCAAGTGGCTCCACTCGACTCAATACCAATTGAATTTCTTGAACCCATCTCCACCCCACGGGTTCTTTATAGCATTCATTACCAGATTCTCTGTGCAAATAAAACTGGCTCCTGTAAAAATGATCTAATACAGAAAGATGGGAAGGGTTTACAGCAGGTGATGGAATACGAGTCAAACACTGTGCATAATTACCACAGAAGTCCCATACCCTTTCATCTTCACCAGCTCTTTTTTAGTATTCAGATCACCTTGTGTTTGGTGTGTGACGGGATTTTATGTCACGATTAGTTTGTCACTTCTGAATTTACAATTGTCACGTTATTAAAAATCACATTTCAATTGTTAAGATCATAAAATCTTTTCATTGAAACTCTATTTGAATGAGGAGCAACATCCTGAGCATGATTAGTACTTTTGGGAGAAGAATGAAGGATAAATCGATGGTTTTTCATAACCCACAGGATGGATTACAATAGAATTAGACACGGTGTGGCCCGGGTCCACTTCGGGCCTTCAGAGTAACTCCGAGCTCTCCGCTGCATTTTAGAAGGAAAAAAGCGTGCTTCCTCCATCAGAACTTCAGGTAAATTTACCGGAACTTCCCGGCATGTACATGTGTCCACATCACCGGGCCGGCCAAACGGCCCTCTGCAGAGGTAAGTACACAGCCAGTTCAGTTGTTGAGTGAAACCTTTGGTTACCTCACGCTGATTGGATGCATCTCATTGGAAATGACATCATCCGACGTCCAAAACGAGCAGAATTAGAAGAGTAGCAGGTGAAGAAGAATAGAAGCAACACAAATAAGCACCATTCGTGCTGCTTTAACATCACCTGTACTAAACTAACACGCAGCAGAATTCCCCCACCGCGATGTAATTCACGGCGCTTTGGCCTGAAAACGGCCTGCATTCGTACACTTCTTAGTTCTACAACCCCCCAGGGCACTTCACAACACCACCAGTCATCCACCCATCCACACACACATCTACACGCTGGTGATGATGAGCTACAATGTAGCCACAGCTGTCCTGACAAAGGTGTGGCCTGCTGAACACAGATACCACCGGTTCCTCCGACCACCATCAGCAGGCAAGGTGGGTTAAGTGTCTTGCCCAAAGGCACAACAACAGCAGTCTCTGGTCAGAGCTGGGATCGAACCTGCAACCTTCCGATTACTGGAAAACCCGCTCTACCTCCTGAGTCACTGCTGTCTCTTTGTTGTCTCACAAAGCACTGTAAAAAAACTGTACTTTTGGTCACTGAACGCCATATTTTACATCACGCAGCTGCTCGTCATCCTCTAAATCAATTAAGAAGCCATACGTTACTGTGGATGCTTTTTGGCGCTGATTAATGACATCACCCACCGCCGAACCAGTCATGATATGCTGACTTCTGTGCAAAGTCCCAAAAGAGCTGAATTTGTACGGAGGTGAGGGAACCGGACCGTCGTACCTCCCAATCAGTTTCCCCCTCGAGATCACCCTGAAGTTCTTAAAATGGAAATGCATCAAAAGAACAGAAAAACAATAAACCCATCACATACATGAAATGTCAAGCTTTTTTTACTAACACAAATGTGTGTTCTTTTAATTAAATTATGTGATTTATTATTGAGCAGATACCAAAAGGAGATTAAAAAAAGAAAAGATTTGAAATTTCGGTAGATAAAGGCAACACATTTCAACACCTCCACTCCTTATGGAAACGTCGTAAAAACAAAAGCCTAAATCTGCTAAAACTTTCATCAAAAGTTAAACATAAAAGTTTTGAGAAAAATTCTGGATTTCTGAGGAAAAACACACTTTGAAGCAATAGGATGATACTGTTCATTAGAGGTGCTGAAAAAAATCGATTCAAGTCTGAATCGGGATTCTTATTTATAAAGATTCAGATTCGATTCACAAAGGTTCAGATTCGATTCCAAGAACTGAAATATTTGGCACGTTACAGGTTTGAGATGCACTTTTTTTATCTTCGTTAGGAGAGTCAGTACTCCGTTTACTTTTGTGCTCCCATAAACTGATGATTTATGTTTGAATCTGCTGATAAAAATGACATGCAAGTGTCCTCTTATCATACTCAGAAATTTGAGTTATTCTCATATTTATTTTCTAAGTTGATAAGTGAGTACTCAGGATTACTCATGTAACTTGTTTCTACAAATACTTGAAAAGTATTTGACCGTATTACTTTCAGAGCTACTGTTGGGTAACTGCAGATTAGTTATATTTTACAAGGTAAGCAAAAATAAATGTTGCCTTTTGGTCAAAAGATTGTTTCTGTTTACAGTTTTAGAATCACTTTAATTTACATTGTAAATTTGCATTTTTGGAGCACGACCAGTTTAAAGTCAAATAAAAATGTCCCATAGCTTTAACTAACTTGTACAACAGAGTAGTTCATCCTGGAGCTGACACTATTAATACTGGTTGTGAATCAGTTTAAATCGAGAATCGATTCTGAATCGAATCGGCACCCCGAGAATCGGAATCGAATCAAATCGTGAGTTGCTCTAAGATTCACATCCCTGCTGTTCATACAGCAGAGTTCAGTCAAGTTAAAAGGCTGCAGGAGCATCTAAACTAACCAACAATTCTACTGTTTTCCCCCAATCTGACTTTTTAAACCAAAGACCACTGTAAAGATGTTTTTAAAAGGAAAATGTGCTTCAGGTAACAATCACTGAAGGAAACTAAAACCTAACAAACACTACATGTGGTTAAAAGCAGCACTGCGTCGGAAAAGGCACTCTGTAAAAGCAAAGATTTCCACAGTAAAAAAAACCAATCCTGTAATAATCGACTAACTCTAAAGAGAACAGGATAGTTTGTGATCATCATCCCTTTATCATAAGAACATAAAACTAATATTCTGCTGAACGGTTGATCTATAAAGTACATTTTACAGGGTCATTAGTGGAAACAGGAGGTTAAAGTTCAAACCACCCCGTCACAATAAGAGCATCCTCCACTGCTGTTCTCTGACAGTCACCATGTCCTGCCCTCTCCAGGCTCTCGCCCAGGTGACAGCTTGAGCTCCTCCTGTGCCACCATGAGCAAAACAGAATTAAGGAGGAATTAAAAACTCAATGAGCCCAGTAATTAAATTTTAATATGGGACATAAAGCAACCAGACAGCCTCTTAAAGCTACAGGCAGAAGCTTTAACGGAGGTTTCTCCTTTACTCCTCTGCAACCCACATTTTGCCGCCATCAACATTAATCTCACTGCATAAACTTTAACCTTGGATTATAAAATGCATCTGAAATGTTACATAACAGCAGTAGAGTTTCTCCTCCTTCGCCCTGCTGGTTCAAAGTGGACTTACACGTGTCGTAACAACCCTGCAGCAGCCTGCTGTAGCTAGCTCTGACAGCTAACACGAGCCAACGAATACCAAAATTACCCACAAAGTAAACAGATCCACACGGTTGGACAAATGATCATTACTTACTAGTCCAGTAGCAACAAAGCCAGGTCACCATCAGTCCGTGAGTCTTTAGCTCCCTCATACTGGTGTAGGCCGTGCCGATGTTCACTCAGGTGTTAGCTCTAGCTTCAAGTTTAAAGGAATTGTCAAGCCTGCCTCAGAGTCCTTTTCCACCCACATATCATTTTTTAAAAATGCAACATTAGTAGGCGTTGCCTGGCGGACCGAGAGGGCGGCAGTGACGAAGACGGATGGGTAACGAGGCGAAGAGATCCCTTCACTCTGAGCAGTTATTAGAAGTGGAGGACGTTTCTGCCCCTCCTTACCTCCTTATTTTATCAATACATTCTAAAGTGATCCGGCTCAGAGTGTGTCACATCTAAAATGGTCCGGGTGGAAACGGATTCTACCTGGTAGATCTGTACCCTGCAGATCTCCACATTCAGATCCTTTATGATTAAAGATATAAACACCGCTCTCCCCTGCTTCATCCATCTTTTACATCGTATTTCCAAACAGCAAACTTGCAGCCGCGCAGCCACAGCACTCAAACACCAGTGAGTAATGTCTCCTGTTTGTAAAGGTCTACATGTTCATCAAAGCAAAAGCAGCCATGGCATTCAGCCGATCTTTTTCTGTTTTCAACATGACGCAGATTTTTTGAATGACAATTTGACTCCATCACTTCAGAATTTACTCATTACCAAAAGGCATTTTAGATTATGTATTCATTCAGTTTAAACAATAAGCTATTGTTTTCCGTAAAATATAGACTATGAGTTTACGTGTGTGTCTGCATGTTAAGTTGATGAAAGGATAAACTGCAAGAATGTTCCCAAATCAGCTACAGGGCCAATAAATAAAGAATAAATTCTGTTAGTGTAGGTTGTTGGCAGGCAGCAGCATTTCTGTTTCTCATCAGCCAAGTCCTGTTTTTTTTTTTTTTTTTGTAAACAGATCAGCAGATTTTTACAAATTTTCTTCTCAGCTGAACTCTATAGTTCATAAGACAATCCTTATTTTTAAACTTCCATTTTACTGACCCTGAATAGATTTTAAAAAGCTGCAATCTGAACTTTTATTAACTTAAATTTATGGAAAGTTTGGTCTATTATGTGATCTTTGAGTCACACTCAGCACCGCCACTAAAGACAACATTTCCTGAATCCACCAGCAGAGGGCAGCAAAAACCGCCAAATACCTTTGTTGCCAACAAACCAACAAAGGTCAAAGGGGAAGCGTGCCTACCAGCATTGACTATGGCGTCCACTTCCAGGAGAGTAATATCGCCCTTGTAGAGAGAAACTTTATCACTCAGACCTCCTCCTCCTCGTCCTTCTCCTCCATCACCTCCTCCTCCTGCAACCTCCTTCTCTTCTTCATTTTCTGTGGCTGAAACAATGAATAACAAAGATGCTGCTAAACATTTTGAAAGGTACACAAATTAAACAAAATTATCAGTTTAAAATTTGATGAAAGAAAACTTCAAGTATGTTTAGTGTTGATACCAGAATAGTAATTTTTAATTTAGTGATGCACTAACCCTTTTTCCAAAGAATATTTTTGGGACTTTATTCATTCATTCATTCATTCATTCATTCATTCATTCATTCAGTTTAACTCTTTAGTGTGAAAGATCCAGACATTTAAAGTAGGGGTGAGCAATATAGAAAGAATATCACGATTTTATCCATTTTGGACTATTCAGACGTTTTGGAAGTGACTTCCCAGTAAAAGACAATAATTTAAAAACACACCCCTTCACAGAATATAGGATAAAAGATTTCAGAATCCTAAATAAATCCTGAACTTCTAATATCTATCTATAAATCACAGTTAAGAGCTACGGATACGCGTCTCAAATGTCCCAAAGGCACTTTTACTTATTATATATTTATAATTAATATCAAATAATTTAAATCCTGTTTAGCTGTGGCTCATTTCCTATCATTCACAATATTACCAGTGGTTACTTCTTGTACAAAGTAAAAATCTATCATATTACGCTAAACTCATGACGTGTTTGAATCCACTCCCAGAGGATCGCGCTCCTGCTGTTTGGGTCCTGCTGCTCTCCGTAGACGTTTCCTGACTACGCGGGGGAGGGATTTGGCCCGTCTTTATAAACAGACTTGATAAACGGGACTCCGGTCAGCAGCCATGGTGAAAAGGCTCACTAAAACACAAACATCCACTAATAATAAAAGCCTCAAAGCCAAAGTTTAGAGCGGAGCATCGACCCAGAGGTTTCCTGGTTGAGCAGACGAGTGAGAATACACGTAATGACTGCTTAGACATGGAGCAAGCTAGCGGCTAGTGCTAGCAGTTAGCGCTCTAATCAATTATGGTGCGCTTCAACAATCCATGATCGTTTATGTCCGAATCCTAATGCATCAGCTATTAGATTATTTTCCTCAGCCCTACTGAGCACCCCCAGCTAAACAAACCAACACATTACCTAAAACTTGCTCTGATTGGTTCATCAATGTGTGACTGACAGAGGCAGACTAGCAAATGGCGTGGCTCCGCTGAGAGGGAAAAAAAAAGTGTACCTGTGGACGTGTCCAGAAATAATGGCACAGACGGGTGATGGAACGCAAAAAGACACTTCTACGATCTCCGAGCTTTGATCATCATCACATTAAAATCCGATCTTCCATCGTCAGATCGCACGGCCCTGATTTAAAGCTTCATTTATTTGGCCTCAGATTGAAGACTAGCTTACAAAACCAACTATAGGTCTGATTTTGCCATGAAATTATGCATTCGTGGCTTCTGTCTGACCTACTTTTTAACAGAACTGGGTCACACATACTGCAATAATGTAAAAAAACGAATGAAGCTTTACATCCGCTGTGCACTTCTATTGCATTTTATCATTTGCTTCTTAATCCTTAAAAAATGCTCATAAAACAGGTATGTGGAGAAACCAGGTAGGTAGGCTTTAATGTTGCACATCTGCAACGCCTGCCTCCAGAGCACATATGTCAGAGTCAAGGCCCGCGGGCCAGATGCGGCCCGCGGAGCATTTTTATGTGGCCCGCGAGATAAATATCAAAAATATATTAAAACTGGCCCGCTGGCCGATTTTACCGCAAAGACTTCAACTCCCATGATGCTTTGCGGCGTCAGCGCAGAGCCAACGAAGCCCCCTCCTTTGTGTTTTTTCCAGCGCCAGCTGCCGGTGTCTGCAGCTCCGCTGTCTCAGACAAACTACACTCCTCCCACTCAGCGCCGAGTTCACTCAGCTGTTTTCTGACGTTGAAGCCCAGAAACGGAGATTCTAGCTGCTCAGTAATGTGTTCACGACTGAAAGAGAAAGTTTTCCAACTAACATCCAGACAGAGCTGATATAACTCCAGCGAGCAGCGACACGCTCAAACCAGCACGACTCTGTGGTTGTGTTTCCTCCCCGACACACAACAACGTGGTCAAGCTGCTCAGACATGTTCATCAGCACAAACCTATGTGAGCACCTGTTGTCATCTAATGTTGTCGTTATTATGATGAAGATGAACAAAACAACAGGAGTCTCCTCCTCAGCTCAGATCAACCCCATGATGCAGGTATCTGGCTGGAACAGGTGAGCATCACAGTAAACCAGTGGAGCAAACTGAGCTTTAAATATGTTGGTTTGATGCTCTTTTTCTGCTCCAAAACATGAAAGTTAACAGGTGAGATGTTGCATTTTCATTTAAGATAAAATGATATTTTATTTTGTTGTTGGCCCGTGAGAAAAGATTTAACCTACAGTAAACAGGAAGTGGAAAGGCTGCAGATAGATGAATAGAATAGAAAATCCCTTTATTGTTCCTCAGTGGGGAAAGCTAGACGTCACAGCAGCGATGACACGTATTACAGGAGAACAAAAGGAGAATAAAAAATAAGAAAAATGAATAAACAAGAAAACATAAATCCTGAATAGATTTTAAAAATGCTGAATATACCACAAGTAATGAATACCACTGATGCCTTTTATTTAAAACTGACTTGCTCGTGTGTAATTTGGTTATTCCACATTCAGTGTTAATGCAGAAATATGTTTGTTTCCAAATTTAAAGGTTCAAAATTGCATACATGTTGATAAAGAAAATGCAAATTTTCCGTCACTTTTTCAAAAATATTAAGTTTGGCCCTCGACTCCGTCCCAGAGTTTCATTTCGGCCCCGTGTGAGTTTGACACCCCTGCAGAGGGTTGATCTATCACCAATCAAAAACAGTTTTCAGCTACTTTGGTTCTCTATAAATGCTTTTTGATCTGTTTGGCTTGTGGCGGGTTCAACATCAATACTGAATAAAAAAAAGTTCCACAAATTTAAAAAATCAGATCATCTTACATCTATCATCTTCTCTCCAGGTAGGGATTTTATCCAGAGGTAGCCATGTTTCTTTACGATATTCCTTGCGTCTCTCTTCCTGAGGGAGTTGAAGTAGTCGTTCTGTGGAAAGCAGCACCCAGATGTTTAGTTTCATTAAACAAAAGAAAAATATATTTAAACAAATGTGATATTAGCAAACTAGTGATATTTTTCAGTCATCAGAAAAGGTCACAAATCTCGGCTTCATTTTGTTCCGTCACTTTTATCTAGAATTCCTTTTTGTCTGAATGACCTCAACAACAAGAACAGGTCTCATCTAGATTAAGGTCTGGTCTAAAAGACGGTTCCCAGGTGTGAACCAACGACGACTGGCTCCAGAATCAAAAGAAAAAAGGGGGCCACCTGTGAGAAACACAAACTCCCCTCTTCCTGCTGTTTGCTTCGACGTCTAGCTTTGTTCCTCTAGATCAGAGCTGCATTCTCAATCCTCATCTTCATCCAACTTTAGAAAAGGTGTTGGAATCTCCATTTATAATAGAGTCTGATCTTTTAGTTGGAGCCTTAAAAATCTTGCTTCAAGAGCCTTCCTGCACAGCCATTTATAAACCCAACACTCTTTTAAAAAGCCTTCGAAAGCCAAAAGAGTGATTTTTATTAGAGGTGCTGAAAAAAATCGATTCAAGTCTGAATCAGGATTCTTATTTACAAAGGTTCAGAATCGATTCACAAAGGTTCAGAATCGATTCACAAAGGTTCAGAATCGATTCACAAAGGTTCAGAATCGATTCACAAAGGTTCAGAATTGATTCCAAGAACTCAAATATTTGGCACGTTACAGGTTTGAGATGAACTTTTTGGATCTTTGTTAGGAGAGTCAGTACTCCGTTTACTTTTGTGCTCCCATAAACTGAGATGATTTATGTTTGAATCTGCTGATAAGAGGGCACTTGAATGTCATTTTTTCCATACTCAGAAATTAGATATATTCTCATATTTATTTTCTAAGCTGATAAACGAGTACTCAGGATTACTCATGTAACTTGTTTCTACACATACTTGAAAAGTACTTGACCGTATTACTTTCAAAGCTACTGTTAGTAACTATAGACTTGTTATATTTTACAAGGTAAGCAAAAATAAATGTTGCCTTTTGGTCAAAAGATTGCTTGCGATATTACGGTAATACCGTATACACTCGGTGTTGAAAATCAGAAACGGTGTCAGTTCCAATACTGCAATGAAAAATAAATTCAGAGCACACAGGAGACAATGATTAAAAAATAACAACATAAAACAGATAAATAAAAGTTGTTAAATGTACAAAATGCATGCATGGTTGAATTTTTTGTTTTACATAATTAGTTTTAAATGTTTTTTCCAACTTTTAGAGACGTTCCATAAAGTTTACTAACGTGGCGTCATCACTTGACAGCGAGGAAGAGACGTGCCGATCGTGCACCAACTGACTTGACGTCTAAAAAGAACACAACTTCTGCAGTTTGAGTATTTGGGGTTCGAAGCAAACAATAAATGAGAGGCGGTGAACACTGATGAGGTCATTTGTGCAAACAACAGATGGCAGCAAAAGATGCAGGCCCCATCGGCACCACAGACGAGCGAGCTGGAGCTGAAATAGCAGCCTTTTGTTTGGAGCCTGTTATTAATAAGGTAGAGATGAACCGAAATGAAAATTCTTGGCCGAAACAGAAAACGAGGAAAACAAAGCCGAAAACCAAAACACTGAAAGAAATTATGCCAATAACTGGAACCACAGCATTTATGTCTATGATGTGTACCAACCTCACTCAGATCTGCTGAGGACAGTAAAATGAACCCTTTAAGCGCCAAAGTTGCAATAGTGTTTAAAGAGCAAGTCACCCCCTACCAGAGTCTTACTCCACTCCCACTTCCTGTCTGAAAAATGCAGCAAATGCTGTTGCCTGGCAGACCGAGAGGGCGGAGCCGCTAACACACACACACACACACACACACACACACACACACACACACACACACACACACACACACACACACACACACACACACACACACACACACACACACACACACACACACACACACACACACACACACACACACACACACACACACACACACACACACACAGTGACATCATATGGTACCAGCTAACGTTCTAGGGTACCTCTTAGCCAATAGCGGTGGCAGATTTAAATTCAAATGCAGTGCAGAGTTTTTACCTGACAACGGCACAACACTGCCAGTTTTAGGCAGAATATTTAAATTTGAACTAAAATGCACTAAAGTGCAAAACTATTGACGACACGTGTCTGCAGCAAGATTAGACACACATTTATATAGTTTATTAGAAAAAAAAGTTGATTTGGGGGTGACAAATACAGTCCCTAAAGAAGTTATTACTTTACACGAGAAGATACTAGAGATGTGTAACTGAGCAACACTTTGGGTGTTTCTATTGACATTTAAGAGTTGATGGAGTTTGAAAACCGCCCATCCGACAGGACAGGAGATGAGCAGAGCACACAGAGGGGTGAATATTATTAGGTATCAGAAAGAAGAAACTTATAATGCAGACAGGTTTGTTTATTGTTGACAAAGCTCTTTGTCTGGTAATGTCTGACTGATTCTGAAGAGTAACTAACATTCATCCTCTGATGATAAGCATGGACGCTGCAGCTGTGCAGCAGCAACAGAGTCTGCTCCTCATGAGAGTTAAACTGCACACTCATGATCCACAGCTTATTTCACCGTGTTCAGGACATGGTGGGTGTGGAAAGGATGGTAAAAACACCGCTAATAGTGACAGACGCAGTGGGAATGTACAAGAAGAAAACGCAGGGCAGAGGTGGTAGATGTGAAACTGAAAGTAAAAAGTGCAGCACAACTGATATGAATATTCCAGCGATTGTAACTAATCATTAGCAAAAGGGGACAAACTTTACTTTCTATGTTTATGTATTTAACGGACGCTTTTGTCCAAAGCGACTTACAAGTTTTAAATCAATACAAAAGCACTATTTTTTATGAAGCAAAGAGCATGAGGGTGGAGCGAGTTGAAACGAAAACGGGGTTCACCTGACGGCCTATTTCGGCTGTGTTGTTTTTGTGATTTAGGTGATTTCAGCCAAAAACCAAAAGTCCATTTTTGGGTCATTTTCGGCAGAAAATTCTTGGTGGCCAAATTTTCGGTGCATCAATAACTAAAAGAGATGACAATGCACTTTTCTGATGGAAAATAAGCTGCCACCCTTCCCCAGATGTTGCATCTATCCTTACCCCGGGTTTCCACGGGAGCCGTCAGCAGCACGTTACTGCAGCAGCACGTCTTGCTCGCGTAAGCTGCTGCTTGGCCCCTCCCACGAGACGCGAAGCAGCAGGGGAGCAGCTGTCACCGACCGAGCACGAAGTCACACGAGTGACTTGGTCAGTAAACACAACAACAAGCAGGAGAAAACTACAACATGATTCGTGTTTTATGTTCTGTCCGTTTTATAATCGCCAATACGGACCTGAAAAACAAAGGAGACCGCTAGCTAGGTGATAACTTCTCACGGGGCCGCACAGTTACTAACCTTTTTTAAAGTAAAGCAACCGGAAGGCAGTACGTTCTTTATTCTGAAAATCTCGGGAGCTTCTCTCCGTTTCCGTGTCCGATTTCCTGTCTTTCCTTCCCCAAAAATGTCGAACTTGACCCGTTTCGGAGGCGTCGCGCGTAGAAAATAGAACCGGCGCGTAAAGGCCGCGACATGCTGCTCCTGAGACGCGGCCGACTCGCGCTGCTGACGGCTCCGGTGGAAAAGGTTCTGTTGACCACAGCGGTTCCTATCAGCAGCTATGACGTGCTGCTGCAGTAACGTGCTGCTGACGGCTCCCGTGGAAAGCCGGGGTTAGTACCCGTGTGTCTGTGCCACAAGCAGGTTCCCAGCACTGAGTTAAAGCAGTCGGTCCACAACAGTCTATGAAGCTGGAAATGGTAAACATTAGGGCTGCACAATATTAGGAAAACCTGCGATGTGCGATAACAGTGAAATGACGATATTACTTGTGATAAAAAATAAAAACTTAACTCTGGAACAAAAATAATCAAAAACTAACAAATGACAAAAAAATTCATTAAAATGAGAAAAGTAAAAGATGTGAGGAAAGGGAAAAAGAAAATGAACAAGAAAAGGCAATCAGAGAATCCCGGGAAAAGCAGAATCAGCAGAAAGAGCAGAGCAAAGATAACTCAGGTGTTTGCTAGCCATCTAAATGAAGTGCCATCCACCGCCTCGGGGGCGGGCATCTCACCTATGAGGACCCACCCAGTTGGCCAAATGGGTAAAAAGCTCTATTTGATTTGTTAAAAAAACATCCTGCTTCTGTTTGACTGACAGAATGCGATGTGTAGCAAACATTTGAGCTGACCATTCATTGCGATATCAGTTCATTGCAATATGTATATTGCGCATGCCGATATCGACATAACAATACATTTACAATGTATTGTGCAGCCCTAGTAAACATGCTGGATTTTTAGTCGAAAAAAATCTTCTTAACAGCTGTATTTTTTTTGTTTTTAGTAATTGTTAATATTATGTGTGTTTTGTTATTACTATATTTTCCGGAGAATAAGTCGCACCAGCCATAAAATGTATAATGAAGAAAAAAAACATATATAAGTCGCATTTTGGGGGGAGGGGGGTTTATTATTTTTCTTACAAAATCTGAGACCAAGTGTTTCATATTGCAAGACAAGTACTGGTAAGAGAATAAACAGCCGGGGCGCAGCATCGCACCACGGGCTCCAGCAGAGGATGGCGATGTTTCAAACCCTCCCAGCGGGGCAGGGGAGCTCATTCCTGGTCCGGAGCCGGCCCGCAGCAGCGTGGTATAGCCTACATAATTTGGTATATAAGTCGCAGGACCGGCCAGACTATGAAAAAAAGTGTGACTTATAGTCCGGAAAATACGGTATTTTAGTAATAATGTTTGTTATTCAGTTTCTGAACGGTGAAGGTCCAAGCCCACAGTTTTATACTCACGCGGTCATTTGTAAATAAGTCCCGCTAATGTCGTACACCTTGGTAAAACGTGGAGGAAGTTGGACGGTATTAAAATTTGGATACCATCCAAGCCTACCTAGCAGCAACAAAAGCGATTATTTTTATTTACAAGTTTTCTTAGCGAGTTTGCTATTGCGAAGCACCAACTTAGCATTGGGAAGTTTTATATTCCAGAATCATGCGTATTCCGGTAATTACAGTTTGATATAAAACAAAATCCTAACAAATTTGGCATCAGCAGGTCAGAGCAAGAAATCAGAAATTGGAATTCGCCCTTCAAACCAGAACCGGTCCATCTTTGATGTTCACTCCGTTTATTCCTGCTCCAAATGTGGCCTCCTGCCACTAATTCCTATGAGATTACTTTAATAATCAACAAGGAATTTGCAGCAGTAAACAAAGAAAAATAAGTTATGTAGAATTTAATTCAAGGGTAAAGACAGCTGTCATAAACCCTGGAGTTAAGCTCGACAATGCCTTGGGTTTTTAAACCATTAAATGGGCTGGGCCTCACATACTTCCAAACACTGCCAGAGCCATGTACGCCGGCACAGGCACTCCGCTCGGACAACAGTCCCTAGGACCCGCTTAAAGACAAGAGGAGACGGGGCTTTTCCCGTGGCAGGCCTGAAGCTCTGGAATGAGTTACCCTACAATGTACGTGCTTCACCATCGGTGGCAGTTTTAAATGTCAGGCTAAACACTTTTTTATTTGATCTAACCTTTACTCTTGGCTGCAATTCTGCTTGTAGTTTTATTAGTGCAATTTGTATGTGTTTTTTTATTTTATTTATTTATTTTTTCAGAACAAGAACTGGAAAAGATGTCAATAACGTCATGTTTACTCTCTTTATGTAATCAAATGAATAACAGGAAATACAGTAGATGCTAATTAATGTGATTTTTTACCTGGAGGAAGTGTTCAGCAGCAGCACCATCCCATTCTCATCCCCCAGGACCACTATCCTGCTAATCCTCATTCCAGCACACCTGTTTGAATGTCCACAGGCTCTGCAGCGCCTGTTAATCACTGATTAACTGATTCAAATCAGGTGTGTTGGAAAACAACCAAACGCATACAGGAAAAGGATGAGATGCCACTTATGTCCAGTCAAAAGTACTGTTAGTAATTTATTTAAATCAAAATAAGCATTTTATTCTGCTTAGCCAACAGGGCTCGGCTCAACATCTGGACGCACTTCAGAATAAGAGTTTTTATCATTTTCCTGTATTTGAAACACAAAAGAATGTCACTTTTCCAGCTGATGCTGTCAGTCACACATCGTAAGGTCTATTAATGAGTGGGTTCATGAAGATGATGGTGATTTTTATAACAAAGGATTGTTTTTGTTTCTTATTTTGATGTTTGCACCTGACTGATCCAGCTGCTGGAACAAAGAGGTGGACAACAGGAAACACTTGCAGCCAAACTACAGAAGGACACAGGTTACTGTATGTGAAGAGAAAGCTAAATGCACACAGATGTGGGGATGTGAGGCGTTTTATTACAGCAGCCAAACAGAGGCGCAACAGTGAATGTGTGTAGCCGGTGTGTGGCTGACCGAATCGTCTAGAAAACAAGTTCACACACTCCGTATGCAGGAAAACAGCCTGTTATCTAGCATGGTTAGCATGTATGCTATGTGCCATGGATATCATCTAGCATTATTCCCCCTACAAACAACAAAACACAACCCTTACCTTTTTCAGTCCTCCAGTCCTTTTTCTTTTTGCTCATGCTGCCGGTGTGATACGGTTTCGGGAGGGTGCTTTTGGAATTTGGCAACCCCAGGCTCACAGCAAGAGGAGTTCCGGGGAGGCAAAAATACAGAAAATGTAATGAAAGTGAAACAGCGTCTGGACGGTCGTCTCACCTGGGAAGCTGTCAAATTTCTATGGACCTCCGTCGGCTCAACCTACCGTGACTGCACCGTAAATTCTGTGTACGAATTCTGGCCTTCTGATTGGCTCATATAAACAAAATCGGCCGCTCATTGGTTGAAGGGTAAGTCAATCACAGAATATTCGCTGAGAGTGGAGAACAACCTAACTGGCTATACTCTACGTAAAACGTTTCCTTATAGATAAAAGTTAGAATTTGTTTTGTTGTTATTTGAAACCATAATGCGACATTTTCTTTATTATTTTGTTTTTATAATAAGTTAAATAAATAGAGAATCATCATAATTTACCACATGGGGAGATTCTGATCTTTTCATAAGGTTTTACTTTTAGTAAAGTCTGTGAGTGGTGTGTAGTTCAACTAGAATTTTTAATCAAGTTACTTACTCCAATTCATTTCATTAAACCTACTTGTGACATCACTAGCAATAAACCCTGCTTATGTAACAATCTGTCAAGGTGCACAACATGATTTACTGTGGTCATATGTTACTGGTCATTAATATTACATGTGGCTCTTAAAGCTATCATTTTCGTTTTCGCAAGATAAAATTTTCTATCTTTATTCGTGCAATTTATGCTAACTAAATGATTAATGTTTTGCACTAAACAGATACTGATGCAAGGTCTCCTGTTCATCTGCAAAGCAGGGTGCTAAGTGTCACCGGGCATCCTGGATCAGAGCACTTACCGTAGTCAGGCATGTGAGAGGCTGGTTCCAGGGACCACAGTCTGTCATCTGTTGTGCTATCACTGCTCTGCTCCAGACCCATCTGCTCCTGAAACCACTGATATTATCCAAATGTGAAAAAAAGACAGTATTTTATTCGAGCTGGTTACTGTGAACTCCATTCAAACAGAATATGGAAAAATATGCAATTTTTTATGCAGGGTTAATTTTGCTATGCAGATTTTTAATGTTTTAACTCATATTTTGATTTTACTGTGATGCTTTGAGTGGAACCTGAATGTCCTGAGTAAAGGTCACACTGAGCAGATGGATTTTGGAATTTGTTCTCTATATATTTCAAATTTTCTTCAGCATTTGTTGAAGTTTAGACATGTTTAGGAGTTATTTAATTGGTGTGAGCAAAACACAAATTATCTTTAAAACCTTTTTCAGTTTCGGGATAAAAATTATGTAATAAACTGAAAGATAAAGTGCAATAAAGTAATCACAAAAGATGTTAAGATCTTAATTTTGCTTTACTGATATTCTGAAGAGTAAAATGTTTTTGGACAGTATTAACCCTCTTCCATTTTGATTGATTGTGAGTAATTTACTGGGGGATGTGCATTTGAATATGTATGGAAATTGACTTTTCATTAGATGTTTTGGGGATTTGTTAGATTTTTTCACTCAAATGGTCATTAATGTACCTTCAAATGTAAAATTTTAAACCATTTTCTCCTTGAGCCGACAGTCACGTAGCCCAGTTATATAGTACAGTACTTATATTCAATATTCAGAATTTTACAAAATATTATGAAATGTTAAATACGAAAATCACAAATATTTTTCTGGTCCACAGGCCGTAAGGACATTTCTGTAATCTTTACTTCAGACCACTAGATGTCAGCCTTGTACCAGTTGAGTCATTAGAGAGAGACATTATTTTACTTTAATGGAGTTCCTACACCTAAAATGAACCAATTTAATTTAGATTATTCTTTTCTTTTTCATTTTTTGTTACTTCGTATGTCAGAAAATGGCAAAACTGAATATTAAAAAAAAATTGCATAGCATCTAAAAATAGCAACATTACGAGATCAAATCATGCGTTAGAAATCGTTCAATATTTTTTGTGCATTTCCAAGTTCAATTGTAGTTTTTTTATGCCTAACTTAGAGTAATGAAGCAAGTCAGATTTGATCGGAGGAATTTCTCTTTACCGCAACAAGTTTGAATCAGTCACTGCTCAACAAGTGTCACACAACCAAGGTAACAAGGAATCTGCATGAAGAGAAAGGATTAAAGCTTCACCCCTCTGAGCACACGATGCTGCAGGGAGATCTTTATTCTCCAAGCAGAGGAGATTCTTTTTGTGTAAGTTTGCGTGGGCTGTTGTCGTCGTCATGGTAACAGAGACTGAGACTTCACCTACGAGTTACTTGCAAGAGCATTGCCTCATCTAAGATGCAGCTGGCTTGAAATTTGCACCTTTAATTTCTAGCTTTTGATCATTATGTTGTACCTAGTTGTATTTATAAAACTGAGTGATGCATCCATCCATTTTCATCCGCTTATCTGGGGTCGGGTCACAAGGACAGCAGCCTAAGGCGAGAGGCCCAGACTTCCCTCTCCCCAGCCACTTGGGCCAGCTCCTCCGGGGAATACCAAGGCATTCCCTGCCAGCTGAGAAAGTCCCTCCAGCATTTTCTGGGTCTTCCTTTAGGTCTCCTCACAGTTGGACGTGTCCAGAAAACCTCACCAGGGAGGCGTCCAGGAGGCATCACTCGAGCCACTGGCTCTTCTCGACGTGGAGGTGCAGCAGGTCTACTCCAAGCCCCTCCTGCATGGCCAAGCTTCTCACCCTGTATTTAAGGGAGAGCCCAGAGAAAACTCATTTTGGCCTCTTTTAACCTTGATCTTGTTCTTTCAGTCACTACTCAAAGCTCATGACCATAGATAAGGGTAGGAACGTAGATCAAACAGTAAATTGAGAGCTTTGCCTTCCAGCTCAGCTCTCTCTCCACCACGACAGATCGGTACAACGCCTGCATCACTGCAGACGCAGCACCATTCCATCTATCGATCTTGTGCTCTAGCTTTCTCTGATTCATGAACAAGACCCTGAGGTACATAAACTCCTCCACTCCCTTACCTTCTCAGTAGCCAAGTGGTATGCGTGTCCACCCTGGGACTGGGAGATCAGGGTTCAAATCCTGGTTGGTTCATACCAAAGCCGTAAAAAACCCAGTGCCTCCCTGCTTGACGCTCACCTTTAGAGGGTTAAACCACCAAATAGTTCCCGAGTGCAGCCACTGCTGCAGCTGACCACTCCCCACCGGGATGGGTCAAACGACGTAGAGATGGAATTTCAGCAGTGTGTGACGATGACTAATGGGACTTTAACTTGAGGCAGGACCTTGTCTCTGACACGGAGAAGGCGTTCTACCTTTTTCCGACTCAAGACCATGGTCTCGGATTTAGTGATGCACTATAACCTAATGTTTTTGTTTCTAAACCCATTTTGCCGGTTTTTATATTTGTTTTCTTTGTAAGCATTACATCAACAAGCTGCATACTGAACACCATTGATCGCTAAGGAAATTAGTGCTGAACAGGATTAGTTCACTCCATCAGAGCTAGCATGAGCCTAAATGTGCAACTGCCTTCATTTAAACCGTTTTATAACCTTTTAACGGAATTTAGTCAATATTTAAAAAACAAAAACAATAAATGACATTGTGTTACGATGGAAACACGTTTAGCTAGTTTTCAAAATCTCTTAATCAAGCTTTTATCTGTGCACATGGTTCACTTTGTGTGGCCTGTTCTGCTCATCTGTTCCACAGATGTACTCACAGCACCTCACATTCAGAAATGATCCTACATGCTCATGAACTTGTTTTCTTGTGTGTCCAAACCTAATTTGGCTCAAACCTGCAGCACTGTA
The DNA here is from genome assembly GCF_043380555.1 of Nothobranchius furzeri. Taxonomy (NCBI): domain Eukaryota; kingdom Metazoa; phylum Chordata; class Actinopteri; order Cyprinodontiformes; family Nothobranchiidae; genus Nothobranchius; species Nothobranchius furzeri. Next base: position 1,071,566 of record NC_091752.1, read on the forward strand.
CATGTGCAAGCTCACCTTCTACTTTGCAAAACACACAAAAAAGGTCCTGACTGCTTTTGATCCAGACCAGATTCCAACATAATCAGCTCCTCTGACAAGAATTTCATTCAAAACTTAAATTTAAGCTTCTCATGAATGTTTCTGGAATCTTTTTAATCACATTTTGGCCACAAGGACAGATTGTCAAGTGACGACACAGCGCTGCACCCGTGAATGTGTTGATTTGCAGAGTGGTACGTTGTTTAGTCTGCAGCATCACAACGGGTTTGAGGTTGGATTAAAAAAGCACCACACTGTGAGGATTCTTTTCCTTCAGAATTCCTGTGGGTTCCAGCTTTGGCAAAAATATGTAGCAACTTCTCCCCTCTGTTTATTTTCCTTCATTTAATAAAACCCCCATCTAGCACGCCTCCTCACAGCGGAGCGCTCCTTCCCTCTGCCTGCTCCAAGCAGCGGGAGGTTCTTCTTGATCGTTGGGTGAACTCAAGTTCAGTGGATTTAGCGTGGATGGATGTTCAGATGTACAATGTAGACATGCAGTCGAATAACTCCGGTTCTTTAGGAATATTATGCATGATAAGGATATGTTGCATCCTCCATGCTGCACATCTGCACAATAAATCATTTTAGATGTGAGTTGTCTCGTATTTTAATCGTTTCAATCTCATGAGAGGTGTTTGATTTATTTTAAAGATGCATGGAGAGCCTTTTATACTTACTTTGGCTCCCAAAAAGTGTAGAAGTGTCAGAGAAGTGGATGGACGACATATTAATCACGCCTGCAGCCTGTGTGGTCATCACCTAAAGCTGGATAGACCAGCAGCTTCTCTCTGCACACCGTCAACAACGGTTTGAAGAAGTTTCCACAGAGATCTGATGGTATGCAACACTAATGCTACCCCCTGAAGGCTTGTTGGCCCCTCCTTGGCACCCTGGCTTCAGACCTCTTTACATTAATTGGTCAACAGCTCTCTTTCATCTCTCCTGACTTGATCCAAAGCAAACACTGTGCATTATGATAGAAGCTGGGGCTCTCAGGCTCCTTCTCCTTTAAGGCTTAAAATGCTCTAGTGAAAGTAAAAAGGAGTTAAAAAACACAGATCCACTTTCACACTTTGGACCTCCAGGGACAGATAGTGATCTTTCCTATCTTAAAACAGAAGGATCCTGTTCTCCAAGAATTTAGGATGAAGTTGCATCATCAGACCAATACATCCTATGGGTTCTAAGATGATTAGGAAAAATGTACTGTAAAGTCGCACAGTTAGGTTTCACGTTTGTTATGGGAAGAATTAATGCAGCAAAACTATGTGGCATTTAAAAAAAAACAGCTAAGAGAATTATGATGTTTAGTTTAGGGACAATTAGAGATTTGTTTTACTTTAATAGATTTTTTTGTCTTAGTGTTTCAAAGAAAAAACAGGATGTACAAAATATGATAATGAAATAAATTGTTTCTTTGCAGCACCATCTCACATTGGTGATCTTCTCAATCCCTACACCCCCAGCAGGTCCCTGAGGTCCAGTGATCAAAGCCTACTGCTTGTGCAGCGCACCAGGCTAAAGACCAAAGGTGACAGATCAGTGGACTCACTAGTCTCCTTCTTCTCCCTAACCCTCACCTGTTCCAACTGGCTTTTGCATGACCTTAGTCATCACCCTCTCCTTGTTCTGCTCTCCCCACCTATCCCTCCTGCGATCTACCGATTTCCCTTTCTTTTTCTCTCTCCCTTTCCTAACATGTTTTAATCACAATTTAATATATATTTTATCATATAAACGTATTATGAATCTTTTTTAATTCTTTTCAAATTTTAAATTGTTTTGTTTTTTGTGAAGCGCCTCGTTATTTTTATCTTGAGAGGCGCTTTATGATCTTCCTCCCACAACGCTTGTTGCGTGAAAGTCGAAGGCTTAATTGTATTGTAGTTTAGGAATTTTACCATTTTTTTCTTCATTTAATCATCGTGTTACTAAAACTTGCTGTGAACATGCTCCTGTTTCCTCCTCCACGTGTCTTGGTTGTTTGCAGGACTCACTTCCTTAGCAACGAGCGTCTCGACCCGGAAGTATTTTCGTGTCCTTTAGCTGACAGCTGTAGACCGCACAGTGTCGAGAAAGTGACCGTAAAGTTTGTTTTAAGTAAAAAATGTCAGGTTTAGCAGCTATTCTTAGCTTTTCGGCCCATGTCCGCTAACATAATGGACAAAAAGAGTTGTGTCGCTGAAATGAGAAGAAGGAAGACTGTGAGTTATGACGGTTTTGCTGTTGTGCTAGCGACCTGGTGGCTAACAAGCTAAAGCTAGTTGAAATTACTTGGTTTTGAATGAGTTTCATTAATCAAACGGACACGTAGCACAACCAATAAACGTTATTCTGATATTATTAATCATTTATTGATGTACATAAAAATGAATTAGTCTTCTCGCGAAAATTCCTGTTAACGTTCAGCTTTTAATTTGAGGATCAGGGGGTTCTAATAGATTTAAGACATAGTTAGAGACAAATTTAATATCACCTGTGTTTTCTACATAACTGGGTTTAAATAGCCTAAATATAACGTTTAGAGTTGTGGATTGAATCAATTTGCCCGTTAAATACTTTTCTTTTAGGATTGTAACTTTCCTGTTGGTTTTATCCAGTGCACGGCTACACATTAAGGTTTGAATGTGGACATGTTTTGCACATCTTGTCTTTGCACATATTTGTATACAAAGCTGAAGAGCTGTGGTTTCAATGGCTTGTTTTTGTGTATCTGTTACTGAGCCCATCCATGCAGAGACACGAGTCACTGAGACACTATTTGTTTATTTTAAAATAACAGTTACGTTATTCTGATTCCTATAAAAGGGCTTTCCTTTGTGTTCAGTTGGAAAGTGAGCCTGAACCATTGTCAAATGCATACAGCTGACTTGTCATCTCATAGCATTCTTGTGCTGAGATATTTTTATTTTTCCTGGTAAAAAAAAATCTAAAATTAAAAAAGAGTACTCACCTCGATTACTGGTAATCTAATGTGTGTACGTGGGAAACCGGAGCTTGATAAAACAGATACAGCTTGATGCAACATCTCTGCTTCATCACCAACAATTAGGGTGGATGGAACATTTAAATTCATTATTGCGGTGTTTATTAAAAAGATGAATTGCAAAAAGCTGTTTTTTGTTCTTCTGAAATTGTTGATCATTGTTAGGATTTAAACTCCAGTGGTATTCACTACTTCTCTCACAGGTTTGCCAGGACAATGATTTCCCCACGACTGCGTGACAGGCAGTGATCGGCTTGTCAAGTTATGCAGGGGTTATGGAAAGTCTAATCAGTTATGCTGAAGAACAGCCACCTTCCTCTCTGATGACCAACTCCTCGTCCCTAAAACAGGAGTCAAACGAGAGCGGCAGCCCAAAATGTGTGGGAGGATTTGTTTTAGTACACGCAGGTATGTCTGACCATCCCAGACAAGACCATCTGAGCAGAAGCTAGATGTTGATCCATGTTGCCTGTTTTTGAAAGTTGGTTGTTTTATATTTGCTGAAGGATTTTTGCTCCTTAGCTTATTTTAAGAGTCTGAACTGCAAGATGACATTGGATATGTAACCTTTACTGTGAGACCATGTGTCTATATGGAAGCATCAGTTGCTCTAAAACCTGCATGTTGAGTTTAGCACTAATAGCACCTTCACAAATATTCACATTAGCTGTCGTATATTTTCTTATGCAGTATTAAATAAATATTTACATAGATTTTACAGCCAACAACATATCAGTTTCTCATTGTGCTTAAGCTGTCTGGGATTCACTTGGTTTGGGTAACATTTCTAGATCCATTTTAGAAAAATACCTAAGTGCTTCTCAGCCCTTGATGTCATTAATTGTGAGATTCTGTTGTTTAAATTAATGGTCAAACATTTTTGCCAATGATTTGCTTTTAGGTGCAGGATATCACTCTGAGTCTAAGGCCAAGGAGTACAAGCATGTTTGTAAAAGAGCCTGCCAGCGAGTGAGTTTACTCTATTACTCTTTGTTAAACAGCCGTCTTTGGTACTAGGAGTGTTTAGCATATATTTGTGTATTTTGGATTGATGCTTAGTACAAAAATTAGATACAAGCTCTTTTTTTGGTTTTACTCAAGCTGATTGGAGGTCGATGAGGAGCGTCAGATTTCAGCTGATCTTCCATATCTTTTCTTTGTGGTTCCAGAACTTTACTTTGGCTGCATTCATCTTTTATATTATGAAGTATTTCAGGTTTTCTCTTACTGGAAAAGTCTTTGTTTTTCCAAAGCAAGGAATTTTCAGGAATTCATTTGCATTATTCATTATTTTTTTCTTTAGAAAAGCTTTATTTTACAGAGTTTTGTACGGTATACGGCATAATGTCATCCTTTTTTTGTTTAGTTTCATCTGCTCATATGTGTCTAAATTTTTATGTAAAGTGCAAAACAGTTACCGTTACGGTCAATTCAATTCAACTGGAGTTTATTCATATAGCGCCAAATCACAACAAGAGTCGTCTCAAGGCACTTCACACACTAAACATTCCAACACAGGTCAGTTCATTAAACCAGTCAGTAAAAAGTTTCCTATATAAAGAACCCAGCAGATTGCATCGAGTCACTGACTAGTGTCAGAGGCTTTACAGAAGGGGTGGGGAACCCTGGTCCTCGAGGGCTGGTATCCTGCACGTCTTTGCTCCAACACTTCTGATTCAGTGGTTGATTCACCTGTTCAGCAACTCATCAAGCTCTGCAGAAGCCTGTTAATCACCTGCTGATTGAAATCAGGTGTGATGATGCAGGGTTGAAACTAAAATATGCTGGGTAGCGGCCCTCGGTTGACCAGGGCTCCCCACCCTTGCTTTACAGCAATCCTCTTACTAAGCAAGCACGTAGCGACAGTGGAGAGGAAAACTCCCTTTTAACAGGAAGAAACCTCCAGAGGATCCTGGCTCAGTATAAGCAGCCATCCTCCAGGACTCACTGGGGATGGAGAAGACAGAGCAGGCGCACACACACGCACACACACACACACACACACACACACACACACACTACAGGTGCTAAAAAAAAATCAATTTCAAGTCTGAATTGGGATTCTTATTTATAAAGATTCCGAATCGATTCACAAAGATTCAGATTCGATTCCAAGAACTGAAATATTTGGCACGTTACAGGTTTGAGATGCACTTTTTTGATCTTTGTTAGGAGAGTCAGTACTCTGTTTACTTTTGTGCTCCCATAAACTGATGATTTATGTTTGAATCTGCTGATAAAAATGACATGCAAGTGTCCTCTTATCATACTCAGAAATTTGAGTTATTCTCATATTTATTTTCTAAGTTGATAAGTGAGTACTCAGGATTACTCATGTAACTTGTTTCTACAAATACTTGAAAAGTATTTGACCGTATTACTTTCAGAGCTACTGTTGGGTAACTGCAGATTAGTTATATTTTACAAGGTAAGCAAAAATAAATGTTGCCTTTTGGTCAAAAGATTGTTTCTGTTTACAGTTTTAGAATCACTTTAATTTACAGTGTAAATCTGCATTTTTGGAGCACGACCAGTTTAAAGTCAAATAAAAATGTCCCATAGCTTTAACTAACTTGCACAACAGAGTAGTTCATCCTGGAGCTGACACTATTAACACTGGTTGTGAATCAGTTTAAATAGAGAATAGAGAATCGATTCTGAATCGAATCGGCACCCCGAGAATCGGAATCGAATCAAATCATGAGTTGCTCTAAGATTCACATCCCTAACACACACACACACACACACACTCACACACACACACACGCACGCACGCACGCACGCACGCACACACACACACACACACACACACACTCGCACGCACGCACGCACGCACGCACGCACGCACGCACGCACACACACACACACACACAGCATACCAAGTAGTGTTTCTATGGCTACATTGTAATTTCTTAGTACATATTCTATTTAGTAAGAGATCAACTTTATTGTCTTTATCTTAGTGAATGTATAATTAATTCAACAGGTGAACTAGTAGTAGCACATTCCATGTCAAGCAGAACATCGTTGTAGCTTCTTCTGATGAGAAAAACACTTGGAGAGAAAATAAAGTTAACAGCTGAAATAGCAGAAAATAATGAAATTAGATGGTAGTGGTAGAAGAAAGTAGTAAAATGTTGGAAATTGGTCAGTGTGTCCTCCAGCAGTCTAAGCCTATAGCAGCAAAACTACAGAGATAACTCCGGGTAACCTAGCCTTTTAGATGGAGGCAGGTCTTTACTGACTGTACTCCCCGCTGTACACTCAACTGGAGTCAATCACTGATTCCAGTTTGGCAGATCTTGTTATTTTTCTTTATCAACAGATACAAAAGTTTTTTTTCCTACTATTAAAAATATTAATTGCAATAAATACATGAAATTTTTTTAACTAAAATATTTTCCACACAAATCAGCACTTTTCTTCTCCCTCCTTAAAATGTTTTAAGGAAAAAAAGAAGAAATGTTTGATTCAGAAAAGTCTAATCAGTCTATTTTTCTGTTAATGCTCTGAACCTTATTTTAGACAGTTAACTGTTAGAGTTTTGATGATAAATGACCTTCGTCTGTCTGAGTCAGAGGACTCCAAAGCACTTCACGCCGCAGTTAATCATTCCTCCATTCACACACTGATGATGATGAGCTACATGGCAGTCACAGCTGCCCTGGGGCACACTGACAGATGCAAAGCTGCTGGGCACAGGCACCACCGGTCCCTCTGATTCAAATTCAAACATACTTTGTTAATCCCAGAGGGAAATTACCACCATCAGGCTGACATGACTGCATGGCCTGGGTTTGAACCTTCAACCCACCAGTTACACGGTCAATCCCTGAGGCACTGTTGCCCCTGAGTTTTGACACTTATATCTAGAAATCATAGTGTCGTCACTTTCTCTTTCCTTTATTAAGTTAAAGAGCAAGTCACCCCCAAATCAACTCTTTTTTTGCTGATAAACTATATAAGTGTGTGTATAATCGTACTGCAGACATGTGTCATCAATAATTTGGCACTTCAGTGCATCTTGGTTAAATTTTAAATATTCTGCCTAAAACTGGCAGTGTTGTGCCGTTGTCAGGTAAAAACTCTGCACTGCATTTGAATTTAAATCTGCCACCGCTATTGGCTAAGAGGTATGCTATGATGTAAACTGGTACATTATGATGTCACAATGCTGTCGTGAGCTTGTGTGTGTGTGTGTATTTGTTAGCGGCTCCGCCCTCTCGGTCTGCTAGGCAACAGCATTTGTTGCATTTTTCAAACATGAAGTGGGAGTGGAGTTAGACTCTGGTAGGGGGTGACTTGCTCTTTAAAGAAAACCAAGTAAGTTGAGTTTCAGGAACATTACTGTTTCTTGTCCAAGCAGGATAACTCAGTTTTGTGTAATTGTGCTGAAGAGTATTATGATTGTATGAAAGTTAATCTGATTCTTATGAAGAACAATATTAATGAAGTTGCGCAAAGGCCAAAAACCTTGTATTTGTTTTAACACGAGGGTTATCTAACTGTGTCGTTGTTCTCTTTAGGCTGTGGACCAACTGAGAGCTGGAGCACTTGCAGTGGAAGCAGTGACTGCAGCTCTGGTTGAACTCGAGGTACGCTGTTCCTGAATCACACCCAATAATGTAAAAGCTGCTCTAAAAAACCTATTTAGAAAGGCTTTCAAACTTAAATGTTGTAGTTTTTACCAAAGAAAATATATTTTAGAGTACCTGAAGAAGGTCGCATGCGACAGAAACGCGTCGGCTTATATTGCAATGAATTATATTTCGAAGTGCCTCAGATCATGACTTTTTTCCTTCCATGTCTACTTTTGATATTTTACAGTATGTTGAGTTTTTGTAACAAAGGCAGCGAAAGAGTTGTGTTAGCCAATCAGAGGCAAGACTTTTGCATATCATGAATATTAACAAGGAAAAGTTGTAATCCTGCCATTTTCTGACACCCCCCACACTTCTGAAAAACGTCTACCCCCTGAAACAGGAGATCCAGAACTTTTTCCACAAAAAACAACTCAAAAGGTAGTAACTTTTACTAAAGACCAGCAGATTTATTGAAGGGGAAAAAAAGAGTGACTGAGACCTTTTAGATAATTTTCTATTGGTCATTTTGTGTTTTGGTCAAACAAAACCTTGGAAAATTGTGTGTAAAGCTTCTTGAAAGGCATGAGCCAACAGAAGTTTATAGATAATTATCTAATGCTGCCATCCTGTTGCATTGAAGCACATAAGAAGTAGACGATGTTATAAATGACCCGTACTTGTATAGCGCCTTTCAGAGTCAGAGGTCTTCAAAGAGCTTTACACTACAGTGTATCATTCATCCACACACACACACACACGCACGCACGCACGCACGCACGCACGCACACATTCACACCCTGGTGTGATGTAGCCACAGCTGCCCTGGGGCACACTGACAGAAGCAAGGCTGCTTAGCACAGGCGCCACCACGAGCAGTCAAGCTGGGTTGAGTGTCTTGCCCAGGGACACAGCAGCAGAGTTCTCTGTTATTATTGGTCAAGAATCTTTTGGTGGGGGTAAATATTTGTCTGGGACAATAGTGAGGATGGATATTGATGGCTCAACTCTTGAGATTATTTTCTAGAGATGCTGTGAAATGTAACTGTTAGAACCAGACTCGTTGGGCCACAACATTAAGTCTTAAGAAGAAATGGACATTTTTCTAGCCAAAGCTGTGGTGAATCATCAGATTAATTTGCAAACGTGCCTATTTTGCTATGAGCTAAAAATTCATCAAAAAGATGCTCAACAAGAACTAAATAAGAAGCAAAACCTTCATGTTAGATTCACAAATGGATATTAGCATCACACATATAAAAGTAAGTAAGTACATTTTATTTATTTAGCATTTATCACAGACATCGAATCACAAAGTGCTTCACATAGATCAAAACAAAACAAAACTAAGTCATAAAATCATAAACAGATTAACATAAGAAAAAAAAGAGCAGAGTATAATTAACCCACCAGCCTTTTAAAATGTCAGTGACACTTTTGTACAAGTCCAGAATCTTTGTGCTGTTGTGTTACAGAAAAAAGTTGCACTGCTGATGTGTTTCTGGTCGAAATAGTTTAACTTAACCTTTTGACCTTTAGTTGATCAAATAGGTTTTCTTTGTTTTGAGCTTTTTTCTTATGATTGTTTTGGTCCCAGTAAGGAAAATGAATGAATTAAAACAGTATTATAACAATATAATAGTCGATAAAATGACATTTTAACTAGACTTAAAAAAAAAAATCATGATTTCGTTGACTTTTTTAAGTGCTGCTTTATTCTGCTTATTTCCATTGTTCTCAGGACTCTCCCTTTACAAACGCTGGCCTGGGCTCCAACCTTAATTTGTCAGGAGAAATTGAATGTGATGCAAGCATCATGGATGGAAAGTCGCTGCACTTTGGTGCAGTGGGATCTATCAGTGGTGAGTTCCTGTTGTCAGAACAATGAAATAGTTCCCTTTTCTATATTTATAGCTCAGAATAAGCTGTAGAATTTCCCAGAGAGCTTTTAACAGAAGAATTTTTATTCCTTCACTTGCTAGTTATTGCCAACAACACATTAGAGTTGACAGGAAGCATTTAATATTTAATCCAAAGACAAAATATAGTTTTCATGATCACTTGTCTGCAAGATGTCAGCCATATTTTTCCCACATTATTTGACTTACTTGGGGATGAATGCGTACGTGTCAAATAAAGAATTCAGCATATTTTCACATTATAGTTTTTTCAAAACGTCAACATTGTATTCTGTCTACGAAAAACTGACAGGTTTGTACTTTTAATGGCTCCGACCTGCTGTCACAGCTCTTTTCTTTACTAAATTGGCCAAATAATTCAAGTAACATATCTTGATCCTGGCGCTTTGCTTTGTTTTTTGCTGTAACGCCATGACAGGGCATGAACTGTCTTCTCTGTCTGTTTACTTTCCCCACAGGCATTAAGAACCCAGTCCTGGTTGCCAACTGTCTGCTGAACGAAGCACAGAAAGGGAAGCTATCAGCTGGGAGAATACCACCTTGGTAACCATCATGGCTCATCATCAGCATTGGGCTTGTCACTGCGTCCCTCTTGTATATATTGTATTATTTTTCAGCTTTCTAGTGGGGCCAGGAGCTCACGATTGGGCAGTCAGCCATGGAATACCTCCGTGTCCTTCAGAGAAAATGGCTACAAGTCAGTGTAGATTTAAAAGCATAAGAAATCCATTTGTTTGTTTTATAAGACATTTGCCATTTTATATGAATGTAACCCAGGGTTCAGTTTGTCTGCCTACAAAAGGAACAAACGGAAGATGGAGCTGGCGGAGGGAACGGTCCCAGGACAAAATCGGACTAAGAAAAGACGACAATCAAGTGAAAATGTGAGTTTTTTGTGTAAATTGATGTGTAAATAGTTTTACAGCAATAAATGTTCTATCATCAATTATTTCCAGGGATATCTAATATTAGTGGCCTACCATTATTATCGGCTGAAATCAGCATTAAGATTCAATATTTAATATTATTGTATCAATTATTACTCTTTTAATAACTAAATCTTTAAATATCACGCACAAATTAGGCATCAAACTCTTCAGCTACTTGTCTCACTTAAAATCAATCAATCACCTTTATTTATAAAGCACCTTACAGGTATGAAACATGCCACCAAAGTGCTGTACAATAAAAATAAAAACGTAAAACCAGAAAAAAAACATGAAAAAAATACCCCAACAATAAATGCATAACAGCATAAAAGCATGTAAACATAACAGCAACAGCTAACCCATAGAGTTAAAAGCCAGATCATACAAATAGGTCTTTAACCTCTACTGATGGAGAAGCTGAATGGTTAAGGGAAGGGCATTCCATAGTCTTGGACTTGCCACCGAGAACGCCCGGTCCCCTCGTGTCCTCAGCCGAGTTCTGGGAACTGAGAGCAGTAACTGGTTCACAGAACGGACAAAATGTCAAAATATAACAGATCTGAGGTTTAGTTTTTGTTTGTTGGGCACAACTGGCCTAAATTAAATTGAAGTATTTGTCATTTTTTTTCTCAGATAATGTTTAAAGTTTAAGTATAAATGATAGAAGATGTTTGATATTAGTTGCCTAAAATGATTATTTTTTAATAAGAAGGGGCGTTGGTATTGGTTTGGTGTCAGAAATTCAGATTTGACCGCATCGGTATATCAGATATCTGTAAAAAAAAAAAAAGCCAATATTGAACATCTATAATCTCTTCCCTACTGTTTTAAGGCAGAATTTCATTATAAAAAGATTTTTTGTTGGTTTTTGACTCCAACATGCCAGCATATGACAACATATTAGGTCCACCCATTGTAGTTTGGTTTATTTTTCCTTCAGAATAATGAAGTGATGATGTGAAAACAATAATAAGTAGCTAGAGAAATCTGTTGCTGACTAACCAGCAAAGTGAATAATCAAGTAACAGACTTTAGTTACAATATTACGATGCAAGAGTTGTCATCCTAAAATGTGGAGCAAAGTGACATTTGGTTTGCCGTGATTCTCTTTAAATAGAAGAATTTGTTGCAATTTAGTGTAAAGGGTTAATTTACATCTAATTAAGGAACCGTAAAACATAGGGTTCCATAGTAAATATGAAATCAATCTTACGGACCGTTGGGTTATTTTAACCAGAAGATTGGAACTTTTTATTGCAGGGATTATGTAACACTTGTATTAACTGAGAGACAAGAGAAGAGCGAGTCACCTTTAAAACGTTTAAGAAGATTTATTTCTAAACAATTTTAAAGAATTTTAAACAAGACTTACTCTAACTCTAAGTGATGAATGGATCTGGTGTGAATGAGACGTGAGATGAATGGTGTATGTGTGAGTGATGTTGTAATCAGAACTATCGTATCCGGAGAAGCAAGTCTGAATGATGTTGTGATGTTTTGCTTTTAGCTATGATCGGAGTTATGATCGGAGTTTCATAAACACATTCGACACCATATTTGTCGCTCTACACATACCCTTAGGATGAGACCTCCTTACAGATCCAGACTGCCAGGTCCTCGAACCCCCCTTTGGTACTGGAGCCGATGAAACAGCGTCAGCAGTACGACAGACTAGTCTTTGGATTGTCTCCAGGTAAAAAGCGACAGTTGGTTCACAGCGTCAGATGGACCCCCTTGGGTCAGTGAGTTCAGCTTTTATTCTGAAAGGAACTGCTTCTTGGTTGGAAAAATGCAGCAGATTTTATCCAGCTTGTTGGTTCTTTGCTTAAAAAGGAAGTCCGGGTGGCCGGTCCGATACTTCGCTTAGCATGCGGTGAACTGCAGAGAGCTCCAGAGAACTCCTGTGAACCCTTGAGAACTGATGAGAACTGAACTAAGATGTCGTGGGACTGGTTTTATTAATCTGGATGTTTTGTAATCTGGATCTGGATGGTCGAATCAAAGTTGGCAGATTTATAAACACCACAGAGACTATGCCACGCTTCAGAAAGGAAGGTTCTGATTGGATCAGTGAAAGCAATGTGTCATGCGTTTACATTACGTGTAGTCAAAATGTCTAGTGCAGCTAGATTAAAGTCATATTACTTATTAAAGCATATTAATCATAACATTGTTATTTCACGGATTGGTCAACATTATATTACTGACTAACATTTGTTTGATTAGCTTTATTAAAAATAGAGTTCTTTGATTTTTTAAAAGGAAAGAGTCCTTTTTCTTCATTCTTCTCTTGAGCTGGAAAGGAAGCAGTTTAGAAGCAAATGCATGACCTTGAGGCAGTCTCATGCAGATTAGTACTGTGTCAGAGGCATCTGTGGAGAGAGGGTAAATAACCTTTGGTGGAATAGCACCTTCATCACGTTACATACCCCCCTTTTCAAGGGCACGGTGGTCCGTCCAGAGACCACCTGACATTGAACAAACCAGAGTCTTGAAGGACTCTGATGATAGAGCAGGGTGCAACTCCCCAGGAAGAGGCCAAAAGTGGTGAGGTACGAACCCCACTCCGAAGAACAGTCTCGCATACTCCTCGGGAAGCACACAAGTCAGCAGATTATCAAGATATCCCTGTAGAAGAAACAATTTGAAGCAGGAACAAAACTTTATATATCCACGGGTCGGGAATACTTCCAAAATAGTATTTTGATCTTTGTAATTGCACTTATCGTGATCCTGCACAGGAAAGAGCAGCAGGCAGGTCAGGTCCCAGCGAGCGAAGTATCCCAGCAGTCATGCACAAATGGATGTCCAGGTCCTACGAGCCGGAACACCAAGCAGGAGGAGAATCCGATGACGAGTCATAGGTCCACTCCCAGGAAGCAGGATCATTGACAAAACTCAGCAGAGGAGAGAGAGCACAGCACAGGGCACTTCAATGTAGACACAACAAAATGGCGTCTAATGCAAATTAATAAACAAAAAGAAACCTAGCACTGTGAGTACCTGCATGTACTATGTGTAGGAATTATGTGAATTAGCATTAAGCGAAGAAATGGGTGCAATTCAATTCAAATTCAATTCAATTCAAATTCAAAAATACTTTATTAATCCCAGAGGGAAGCTGATTGCTGTAGTAGCTCAGAATAATAATAATAATCAAGTCATCAAAGAGTTGTTGTATATTACAGTGGCTGTTGGCAGGAAGGATCTCCAGTAGCGGTCAGTGTTGCAGCCAAACTGAAGAAGCCTCTGACTGAAGACACTCTTCCGTTGTCGGACAGTCTTGTGAAGAGAATGCTCAGGGTTGTCCATCATGTTCTTGATTCTCTGGAGAATCCTTCTTTGCATCATCTCCTCCAGCGGTTCCAAAACTGCCGACACTGGCTGAGTCCTTGAAAGGGCTTGGAGTTCCTCCATCTGGTTGGCCAGTGATCTCACATCGCCCATTACGATAGATGGAAGAGATGGTTTGAATTTCCTCTTTCTCTGTCTCCGTTTTGCTCCCGCTCTGCACCCACGCTTCTTGTGTTTTAGCTCATTTGGGATTTATGGCTTCAGTTGAGGTATTATTTCAGCCTTTCCAATGTTAATCAGCTGCTCCCAATTGTAAACCAGCTTGTTGCCATGGTTACACATCATAACAAATGCTCAAAAAGTGAAAAAAGCTAAAAAAAAAAAAAAAATTGCAGTACAAATCCTCCAAACTTCACAGCACCAGAAACAGAAAAGTAAAGTGTCCAAAAAATACTGTTTTTCTTGAGAAACTAGAAGAAAAAATACCCAAGAAACGGCAAAACTTACATATAGTCAACAGAGCTACTCCAACATGCAGCCACCCAGAGCAGCGCAGTTCCGAAAAAGAAAAGAAATCCGTGTCAGTGATGCTTTTTAGAATTTTAGAGTAAACTTTAGAGTCTCACCTTTATTCTGATACCAAAACAGCTCAAATAAACCTTGTAGTTTATGAGATATACTCGATTCACTTTGGGTATGTCTTTTTCAAGAAAATCTCTGAAAAATGGCCTGTGGTTCAGTCCAAACTGATAAGTAACATGTTAAACATGAGGTATCTGAACCATAATAGAGGGATTCATATTTCAAGGGTGGAAACAAAACCCATTGCACACTGCTGTCAACTAGCAGTCGGCATTTCAATTGCACCAAAAGAAAAAATAAATGCACAAATGTTTGCATGTAAATTCTTCCAAAAATTCAATGCACAGTTTTTTTTACCATCGATATAATATCTCAGGAAAATATATCATGATATATTGCCATATCTATATTTTCATACATCTCTACTATTCAGGTTAAAACTCTGCTGATGATTAAGATGTCCCCATAACATGTCCCTTCCTAAAACTACGTTCATGGCTACAATTAGTTGACTTACATTTAAACAGGAAATTTGCCCCCGAAGTAGCTGCTACCGGCTCCTGATCCGCCATCCTTTTGAAAATACTGTGGCTAGGTTACAAGGCACCCTAGCTAAACTGCTAACAAACTAAAAACAGATGCCTAGGTAGCACATAAGAATTGGCATACGCCTTGGCGGCTCCTGATTGCGTATCTCCTAGGCAACTGGGGTGGGACCAAGGCATCGAGGTGAGGTTCCTTGTGAAAAACTCACAGGGACTAATTATAATCAGAAATAATAATTAAACCTTCTGAGTGGCCTAGTGGTAGAGTGTCTGCTCTGGGACTGGGAGATCGGATCCCGGTAGGGTCATACAAAAGACTTTAAAAATGGGACCCAATTCCCCCCTGCTTGACACTCTGCTTTAAGGGGTTGGATCGGGGGTTAAACCACCAAATAGTTCCCACAGCTGCAGCTCACCGCTCCCACGCGGATGGATCAAATGCAGTGTGTGATGACTAATGTGACTTTAACTTTAAAAAATGTTTTTTCAGTCAGCCACACCTTTAAGCATCCTCTGAAGCTCTTACATTCATTAGAAAAAAATAAATCTGAAATGTTTAATCTAATTCCGTATATTTCCATTTGCTAGTTAATTAATAGTTAAACTGAGAATGACCTTGTTTTATTCTAACTAGCTATTACCGGTTGGGTTCAGGAAAACCGTTTCAGCAGTCTGGTTTTAATTTTATTCACAATGTTCTTTTTAAACCTTTGTCTTGTTGCCAAGCGATGAAATCTTTTCCATTCCTCTCAGTTCAGCCTGGACACCTGTGTCCCGGTGGTGCAAAGTTAAGATTTTTAACAAATTCTGAATCCTATTTCATTTTAAAGACGTTCCCTTATTCACATTATTTATAGTCATCGTGTTTTTCTGTTTGTTGTGTGGAGAGACACAAATAAAGTTGTGTTTTTTGTGCCTTATTTATCTATTTTAGGTTTCCCAAGCTTAGAAGATTGATGAGAAACATTCTTGCACCACCCCCCACCCCCCTGCCATTCCATTTTGCTTTTTCAGTCCAAGTTTTAATCAAGTTCTTTAGTTTGCTGCACAAGTGGAATTCTGATCATGCATCATGACTCCAGCTTAACATCTAGAATCGTATTTATCATTCAGTCTGACTCACGATGGTTCACAAACCACCTCCAATGCAAACTTCAGAGCCAGCTGGAATTAAAGCTTTTTATAAAAGATGAACAGCCAGAAAGAACAATTTTCTTCTTTTGTTAAAACATTTTTGCTTCAGAATGTTTGTTGTTCTTTTCTGTGTTGCTCAAACATGCACTTGATAGCTGCTCTCGTGTACAACTTGTGACTATTTTTCTCAATGCAACGTAGGGAAATGGCTCAGGGTGCCTGGACACGGTGGGAGCTGTGGTGGTGGACTTGGAAGGGAACGTCGCTGCAGCTGTGTCCAGCGGAGGCCTTGCTATGAAACACCCCGGCAGGATTGGCCAGGTAGAGACCGAGGCTCTCATTTGTCTTGGTTTTTGTCTTTACTTTAATATTTCAGCTTTGAACAGTCTTTTTTTATTTGTCATCTCAGGTCCTTAGTGCCAGTTTTCTTAATAGAAAGTGCAGTTTTCTGTTTAGATGCTTGTGGATCAATTCTGCAGCTGTTTCTCTGTCCAGATTATCTGTCTGTGAGAACTGATGATGCTTTTGTTTAAGAGCTAAATCAGGTACATTTTGCACCATCATGAGAGAAATTAGGGCATTCCATGGAAAATTATTATATTCTGTATATAATTTTATTCATTTTCTTTGGAACAATGTAATTATAAAGGGCTATATGTGGACCCTCTTTCAGAATCTGTGAGACATCACCTTAACGAAACTTAAGTTTAACTTCTCTGTTTGGTCATGTTGTTGGTGGGTTTTTATACCTAGGCCGTATATGTATATGTGTAAATATATATATATATATGTATATATACACACAGGGCTGTTCCTGCATTCAAATTTGCGTGGCGGCCGCCTCCAGCTGTTTTTGTGCCGCCCCAGCCTGATTTCACTCTGCCCCCAGCGATATGGATGTTATTGTAACTGCAGTTGCAGTGCTGTGCCACTACAGGGGCGCTGTATCAGCAGCGGTGCACCGAAAAGCGCTAAAACCGCTGCAGAAAAAAAAGATCAAAAATTGCTTTTCTCGCTAGTTGGTACATATTTATGGTTGATGCTATTGTAGGCTGACCATACGTCCTCTTTCCCCCGGACATGTCCACTTTTCACTCTCTGTCCGGGAGGGTTTCCTACATTGATCAAGATGTCCGGTTTTTCATCCGGGAGCAGGGATCGAGTTATGGGGCTAGATATCTGTCAGGAAAAGATCTAGTTTCTACCTATATTACAATATTTATGGACTCTCAGCGTAGTGGGATTCTGTGGAGTGGAGAGGACGCAGAGCGCTGATCGTTGGTGTCCCCGCTGCGTCTGGCGCACGTTTCATTCTCAAGGAGAGACAGTAGAAGCGATTTGTGGCAGCGGCAGCGCGAGTGGCAGTTCCGGTGGCAGCCCCCAACACTTCCGGGTGGTGCCACGGCTTTTAGTGGCACCTGCCACAGCTGCCATGGCCCCTGCCACTGCTGCCACGACTTTTAGTGGCACCTGCCACAGCTGCCATGGACCCCGCCACTGCTGCCACGACTTTTAGTGGCACCTGCCACAGCTGCCACGGCCCCTGCCACTGCTGCCACGACTTTTAGTGGTGCCACAGCTGCCACGGCTTACAGTGGCACCTGCCAGAGAAATGGTTGGCTCTACCAGCCTGGAGCGGCACCTCTGGCAGATCGGAGTGTCATCTCCTTGCCAGACAGAGCTGCCACTACGGATAACACAATAATTGCAGCACTTATCATATCATCGGCCTCATCGTGCCAACTTTTATTTTTTTACTTTATTAACAAAACCAAAACAAACAAGGCAACGAAAAAATTTGAAATATTTCGAGTGGTTTACAAATACATTTCCCAGTCACTCCTTGCATATACAGTAATGCAATCAGAAGCATTAATGCATTTAATTTTTCCATCATTTTTATTGCTCCCCCAGACGAATCCGTGGCAGCTCTAGTGGCAGATCCACTGACACTTCCGGGTTGAAGACCCGGCGTTGGGTCACCGGCCTCCAGTACGGAGTCAGGCTGCAGGTGGAGCACCAGAGGCAGATGGAGAGCGCCAGAGCAGTTTTGAATTTTTGAAATAATTTGACTACTGCTACCAACGTGGATTGTGGAATAAAAAGAGATAACTGTTAGTTTTCTCATATTGTCATTGCAATCGGGGCACATAAAGCCATCTTCCGGCTTAAAATGGGTATTGCAGTAAATTTTAAACAACTTGGAAGTGAAAAGGCCGTGTGTCAGTCGGCTGATTTAAACCTTAAAAGGCATTTCAACTTATTTAAACGCTTTCCATCAACAAGTATTATAGGCTATTATAGGAAATGATTTACAAACATATTTTAGTCCTCACAATACCCCTACATGCCATTGCATGTAAATAAATAATAACAGGCTTGTGAAAAGAATGTGGTTATGTTATAAATTTGAGTTACACAGAAATTATAGTATTTCAAACTTTCTTTTCTAGATTCAATGTGAATCACACAAGGCAGTAAGCTCATCAAAGCAATCCCTCAGACTTTGTGATGTCTTATAACTTAATAAGTAATGTAAACCTCGTGCTTCCAGCGTATTTTTATTAATGTACATAATATCTTTTAAAATGAACAAAACAACACCCTATCACAATCAGACATATTTTGATTCATGAGTTATTGCCTACCAATTCTCTTCAAATACAATAACTCCTCCATTTTCCCTAATAAAAAGTTAAATATAAGTATTCTCAATTCTTGATTTTTTCACAACACAAAAGGCGATTGCAGTTCACTTATGATTAACGAAATATATCCCTCTTCTGATTAAAAAATATCTTTAATTTAGATCATACAAAATGTCTCATTAAGTAATTGAAACCACTGAACATTTATTTTTCATTGTACATTTGCTCATACTATGGGAAGATCTTTATGCCTTATTCCCTATTTAATTTTTCGGCTCTTACAAAATAAAATGATCCGTAATTAATTCTTTACTGTAAGTTTTTCATCCACAGATACTTACATTTAAGACCTATTGGCTATTTCCTCTCTTTAATAAAGATCGCTGGCCTTATTTTTTTTATCGTTGACATGTATGGATTGGACTAATGCTGTAAAACTGTAAGTTGGTTGAGGACTTTAAATTCACAAAACATCCCTTGCACCCGTTTCTTCCTTCTCTTTTGTTCCTCCTATATTTGTGTGTTTTTTTGAACCACATATTTTTTTCCATGGTGCATGTTCCTTGTACATTCTGTACTAAAATGTGCAAATATGTTATGCACAGTTCAATAATAAAAAACAAACAAACAAAAACAAACAAACAAAAAATGATAATTTGTTCAGCATAAAGGAGATAAACTTCTTTGGCCCTAATTTTGTCATGGCTATCGGGGCACAGATATATATATATATATATATATATATATATATATATAGAGAGAGAGAGAGAGAGAGAGAGAGAGAGAGGAAAATAGTTAAATACAAACAAGAAAACAAGGCTTGAAAGTCAAATGTTGGTAGATTTATCTCCACTACACATTTTACCTGTATTAAACAATAAGTTATACAAATGTAATATTTATTCATCTGATACAATTCAGATTACCTTCAAATCTCAGTCTCACACCCAGGGCCGTTTCAAGGCATTTTGGGGGCCAAGGCAACACAGACGCCTCCCCCTCCCCCCCCCCCCCCCAACCCATACAAAATAGACATGCCGCCATTACATTGTTAGCAGCAGAAATTAAATGTTATTACCATTTCCATTACAAGTGCATGTTAATGAAAAGCATTATATTTTACTGGATATGTTTTTGTGTTATTTTGATTAAGATGAGTGTTATTAATACAATCCTAAAATGTTACTGAAATGTAGGTCAAATATTTAAAAATATTTTAACTATGAATATCAGACGGGAAAAAGGGAACTAAACACGAATCTAATGCAAATTATTGAGCCTTTTATAATATTTTGCCATTAAAGAAGTGAGGCAGTTGAATGCAAAGAGTATGCATGTGCTGTCGCATGGTCAGGGTGGTACCACCTCTGCCTCAGTTTGAGCCAGGAAAAACCCTGTATACACACACACACACACACACACACACACACACGCATAGTTTTTTTTGTTGCAACTGACCTCACAGATATGTTATTTGTCTATAGATTATTCCAAGAGAACAATAAAAAATAGCTCCAATGTGTCTTCTGTATGTATAATAAAAGAACTTTGATGCTTTTGCATCAGTCTGAATGTAATGCGCTGTGTGCTTTAAAGTTTTAATGCCCTCTGGTCAACTAAAGTTGAGCGATCAATCCACTTAGGAGAAAACTGAACACAGCAGCTTGTAGCTTTCAGCAAACAGCTGTTACTACTAGAGCGTCCCTGCTTTCTGTTCCAGTCCCGTTTGTTTCTCCTTTTGTTGTACAATCTCAGAATTGCCCTAGCTGGATATAATAATACTAATAAACCCTAATAGAGATCGTCTAAATGAACGTGGCCTCCGTTGTACTGAGCCCTTTTGTTTAATGGCAGATGTGGAAAATCTCTTTCTCTGAGTCAGCCACAAAGAGCCCTGGGTTTCCCTTAAAGGTAGCGCAAGTAGAAAATGGCTTCACTTTGGGGCCAAAGAGAGCAAATGGATTAACTTTCACCTATTGTTAGTGAAATCTCACCCTAATAGAAACATACAGCAGTGACTGGTTCAAGGATGCTGGTAATAAGGGCGAAATGATGATAACTTTTCATTCATTCATCTTTATTCACTTTTAGATATTTTACTGTAAATCTGTCATTCTTAGCTGAGCATTTAAGCTAATTAACGTAAAATCAGCTGTTTTTCTACCCTCAGGCTGCGCATTATGGATGTGGCTGCTGGGCTGAAAATTCCGGCAACATGAACCCTTACTCTACAGCAGTGAGTACCTCAGGTATACCCCCACTTTTTTTTTGCAATTGACTTTGTTTCCGTCTGTGTGCGCAACATTAGCAGTTTTAGCACCAGCATGTCTTTGAGATGACATGAATCATCTCCAGTGAGTCGAGGCTTGAAACAGCCTGATAATCTGTTCCGTTGACCTCCAGCCGCTCCTGCTGAGTGATCCTCATCAGTCACTTCCTCAGCCGATTGAGTCATCAGACTCCACTCTTTGTTAGCCAGCTGCATGCCAGGTGCGTCGCAAAGCCCTTTGGATTTTCAGCGACATTTGACATGCTACACCTGCTGTAGATATATAACAGGAAGAGAGCTGCTGTGAGTGTAATTAAGTAATACAAAAAATCATAAATTACAGCTATTTTATTAGCTACAGTTCTTGAATTATTGACTTGCATCAATCAGATTAAGTGCACATTGGAACCTAAGAGGTACTGTTTGTTAATGTGTGGTGAAGAAATGCTAAAGATGCCTTAGTGAGCTAGTTTGATAGAGCTGGTATCGTCACTCCAATTTACGCTTCCAAATTGCATTTCTGGCATTGCAGATTCAGCAATGTGACAGTGTAGCTGCTGTTTACTGAGGTGTGTTCTGCCATCCTAGGCATGGACATCAGACTGGCTCCATCACTGCTTTCACAGCCGGTGTAAATGTGCCATATAGGGGCTGATCATACCTGGCCAAGCTGACCATAGCGTAAAAAGGTCATAAAGTCACTTACACATCTGGGTCAGTATGGTCGTGGGTGGATCATGTCAGTTTGGTCTCATACAAGCAGTTTTTGCTCACATGGTTCCCAAGCACTTCTCGGGAATGCAGGAATCCCAGAGCACGTGCAAAAGATGCGTGGGTAATGCCGTGGTGTCCTCCTGAATCAGATAAACAAAGGCGGGTGTGGTCTGTGTTGCTTTTGGAGGCTCTGGGCCACATTATTTTATTAATTTGCTTCCTGTTCTCTCTTACTGTTGCTGCTGTGCGTGTCCTCATAACCGCTGCTTCAGCAGAGGACAGGGGACAGCGTTAGGGCCACACACACACACACACACACACACACACGCACGCACGCACGCACGCACACACACACGCACGCACGCACGCACGCACACACACACACACTGCTCTCTTCACACTTTCCACTGTCTGCCACCATGCTGGATCAGGAGCTCCGTGCTACAGACAGAGATGTGTACTTGACAGCAACTAGAAAGAAAAAGAATCGCGCATGCGGCTGGACCTTCTCGCCAATCAGAGGCGGTAGGCATGAATTTCAGCCGGCCAATCAGTTTATAGTGTCACCTAAGTCCCTGCTGGACCTCAGAGGCAGAGTCTAAATTAAATTCTATTCAAAAAAAACTTTATTAATCCCAGAGGGGAATTGATTGAAAAAAGTCACCTCAGAGTGGAATACGAACATATGACCCAGATTTGAAAACAGATTCCCTTCCCGAACTGGCCCGTACTGACCTAGATGTGAAAGGGGCTTATGGTACCCCTGCTGGTGCTGATTGAGGTTGCTGGGGAGAGGATGCTTTGAGCCGGTTTGATGGCTGCTGCCCTTACGACTCAGACCTGGACAAGCGGACATAAACGAACGATAAATAGCTGCAGATTTGACAAGTAAGACTTTATCTTTGAAATTATATGAAATAAATCATGGCTTCATGCAATTGTTATCATTTTAGTGTCCTGAGTGATGGTAATGAGGCCATTTAGTGCAAAATGTTATTTTTATGGTCCTTGAATTGCCTTCATAAATATGCTTTTATGGAATCTACTCAAACCCTTCAAACGTAAATCCTAAGCTTAAACGGCTGTTCAGACAAAAGCATACTTTTATTCTGTTAAAGAAAAGTCCTTTTCCTTGAGCAGATTTATGCCACATCTACAAACCATGCTTTAGTGTTTTCAAAAATCAAAGCCTGATCTTTTTAGCTTAGAGCAACATTTTGAGGATCTTGACTGTCTAGTTTCAAACTTGAGGTAGAGCGGCCGTACGAGCCCTCTCCTTTAAGATGTGTGGACATGTGCAACGTAGCTTCTGGGGAACATTAAAAACTGATGTGGATTTGAAGCCTAATGCATCTCAGTGCAGATGAGCTGATTTGATCAGACAGGCTGAAGCTCGAGTTATTCAGACCGCTAACATACCCTGCTTTTGGCACTGAGGTAAGTCTTCCTTGATTGTCTGATCCACATCACTTGCTGAGAAAATTTAATGTAAAGAAAGAAATCCATTTCATTCATCAAACCTTTCATTTGATATTGAAGTTTATGTAGCTAATCTTAAAGACAAAGAACGTATGCCTGCAGCTTTCTGGCATTTTTCACCGAAACACAAAATTACAAGAAATTGCTTTTTTAAATTACAAACCACCTTTTAGTTTCCATTGAACCCATGTCTGTTTTATTCTGCATCTTGTCCTCGACCAAATTGATGGAAAATAACGACATCAACGCTGCAGAAACAGGTGCCATGCCTCTGTTTTCCTCTGGTTTAGTGTGACAGGGCGATGGTGTCAAATCCAGATCAACCTATCTGTGCAAGTTCTCGTTTCACTAAGACGGCTATGTTGATAAACGTCTGTTATCTCAGAGGACCGACTGTAGATGTTTGCCCTGGATCATTTCCGATCGGCAACAAGATGGCGCCTGTGCTTGGCTTAGCTGCAGTCACCGGCCACTTTTTCAAACTTTTCTCCACTAACCACCTCTTTTCCACCTTGCTCCTGTCTGCGATCCTCTTCAGTAGTGTCCCTGCTACCATCTCCCATGATCGCCAGACTCTTTTGTCCTTCCGTTCGTTCACGATCGCCCAAGATGCAACGAGGATGTTCCATCCTGTTTGTTTACCTGAGTGGCGCACTGGCCCAGAGCCAAACTACGGTCCCGAGCTGCGCACCTCTAACTATGTTTGTCCGGTCCCGGGAAAACGTCGGAGGAAAAGAGGTAAACGAGCAGTAATCCAGGTGAGAATAAGACTTCTCTTAAAGCGTGGTTTATCTGGTAAACATCGGCGCGATCTTCTAGCTTCTTGTCCTTTGTTTGGTGACCTGAGCGCCACTTCCGCATTCCCACCAGGCCGCGTTGCAGCGCGGTTTCTCCGTCCAAGTTTTTCAAGGTCGGTTTATCCTCATTCCTCAGTGGTTTCTCCTCCTGTTCCCTCCATAAGTGGTTTTTATAAACACCGTGGGTCTAACCCTGCTAATTTATGTCCACTAACTCCAGCTGTTTCTGTAGTTTCTGATTCCTCCACCTCACTCAGCATGGCTCCATTAAACACCCGCTCTGTTAACAATAAGACCTTCCTGCTCAATGATCTAATTCTATCTAAAAACCTGGATTTTCTGTTTCTGACTGAAGTTTGGCAGCAAACATCTGATTATTCTGGTCTGATTGAACTCTGCCCGAGTGGTTATTCTTTTCTTAGCCAGCCCCGGGGTTCTGGTCGTGGTGGAGGCCTAGCTGTTGTTTTCAGAGACCATCTTCCATGTAGCTCTACAACCTCTGGTTGCTTTGCTTCCTTTGAACTGCAGCTGATTAAAGTCGGGCGTAAGGACCCGTTCTACTGTGCTGTGGTCTATCGTCCACCTGGTCCAAAGGGTTCTTTCCTTCAGGAGTTTAGTGACTTTCTATCCTCCACTGTGAAGCTGTGCAGACTGGTGATTGTTGGTGACTTTAACATCCATGTTGATGATCCCTCCGACCACTTTGCCATGAATTTCTCCAGCCTTATGGACTCCTTCAGCTTTATCCAGCATGTTTCTGGCCCCACACACACCAGGGGGCACACTCTAGACCTTGTTTTTACCCTGAATCTAAATGCTGACAGTGTTTGTCCAGAGGACGTTTACGTTTCAGATCACCATTGCATTTTCTTTAACTTGTCAGTTTCTGCGTCCCCACCTCCTGCTCGCCGTATGGTTAGTTCTCGTTTTCTTAATGAGAGCACAGCTATCAATTTTTCTGCTGCTTTTGATCCACCCTGTTCTTCTGATAACAACCCAGATTCCTTAACTTCTCAGTTTAACGAGCACTGCCTCTCCATTCTGGACAACATCTGTCCTGTCAGAACCAGATCAGTTCCTGCAGTGAACCCTACTCCCTGGTTTAATGACAGCCTTCGCAGCCTGAAGCGCCAATGCAGAAAATTTGAGCGTTTGTGGAAGAACACCCATCTCCACGTCCATCTGCTGCACCTAAAGGATCTTCTGACATCCTTTAACTCTGCAGTCAGACGCTAGGGTTTCCTGCTGTTTAACACCATCAGCAGCATCGTCTCTCCTGCCTCTCCTACAGCCTCCATCCACTCTGTTGCAGACTGTGAGAACTTTCTGTCTTTCTTTGTGGACAAAGTCAATAAGGTTAGATCTAGCATCTCTCCTTCAGCCTTATCGCTGCCTCTCCCGACTCCAACCAGGCCCATCATCCTAGATAGCTTTGCTCCTGTTTCTTTGCCTGAGTTAACCAAACTAGTTAACTCTATGAAGACCTCTGCATGCCCCCTCCACATCTTACCCTCATCTTTGTTTAAAAGTGCTTTTCAGTCCATCGGTCCCAGCGTGCTCTCTATAATTAATGCTTCTCTGGTCTCTGGTCAGGTCCCTGCTTACTTTAAGAACGCTGTAATCCACCCGCTTCTTAAAAAACCGAGTCTCGACCCCTCTCTCCATAGCAGCTTCAGACCCATCTCTAAACTTCCCTTCATCTCCAAGATCTTGGAAAAGGTTGTGGCTAAACAACTCACAGCTGCTCTTGATGAACATAACATCTATGATAGCTTCCAGTCAGGTTTTCGTAGAGCTCATTCTACTGAAACAGCTCTTCTTAAGGTTGGTTTATGCTTGACGCGTCCGCGAGGTCCGCACGGCTCCACGCGGCTCCGCGCGGAAAAGTTGCGTCATTTTGCGTCATTTTAACAACCACGCCCCTCCACCGCGTCTCCGCACGGCCCAAGATTTCCGCAACGCGCACCTCGGAAAATTTCTAACCACGCGGACGGTCGGACGCGGAAAAACATGGCGGACCGGCACGGCAGAGGTTGGTAAATACAGACGTTTGTATGATTCAGCTCTCAGAGATCACCGTGATCAACATGCTGTTAATAATTCTTGGAGAGAAATAGCTCGCACTGTCGGAAAAGACGAGGACGCTGTTAAAAATGCTGGAATACCATGTTATAAACAGTCATTTCTACTTCTACTATGGTGTAGTGTTGGATGCATGCTTTAGAGCTCCATGCTGCCCCGTTCAGTTTGGGAGAATATTGGCTCACCGCAGAGACGAGCCGCACAAACCATAAACGCTGCGAGTTGTGAAGCGCGTTCCAGCCGCGAGCCGCATCACCGCGCGGAAAGTGAATGCGTCAAGCATAAACCAAGCTTTAGGGTCTCTAATGACCTTCTGACTCACAGTGATGCAGGGGACTGTTCTGTTCTGGTCCTGCTGGACCTGACTGCAGCCTTTGACACTGTTGACCATCACCTGCTACTGGAGAGGCTGAGAGACTGGGTAGGCCTATCAGGATCTGCTCTGGAGTGGTTCTCCTCTTATCTCTCTGAGCGCTCCTTTTCTGTGGCCGTCTCCAAGTTTAGGTCCTCCACCACCTCTCTTACCCATGGTGTCCCACAAGGTTCTGTGCTGGGGCCTCTGCTTTTCCTCCTCTATCTGCTTCCTCTTCAGCACCTCCTGAGCTCCTTCAAAGGAATCTCCTACCATCTTTATGCAGATGACATCCAACTGTACATCTCCTTTAAGCCCCATGAGATGTCTAAGCTGAAGCTGTTACACACCTGCTTAGACTCTAACAAAACCTGGGTGATGGGAGCTTTCTTCAGCTGAATGAAGATAAGACTGAGATCCTCATCTGTGCCCCAGACAAGCTGGTTCCCAAAGTCAGAGACTCTCTTGGTCAGCTTGCTTCCCACACCAAATCTTCCGTCAGGAATCTTGGCGTGACCTTTGACCCAGCTCTCACCCTGGATTCTCATGTCAGTTCTCTTGTTGGCTCTTCCTTCTTCCATCTCAGGAACGTTGCTAAGCTGAGTCCCATTCTGTCCCGCTCTGAACTTGAGACAGTTCTCCACACCTTCATGTCCTCACGCTTAGACTACTGTAACTCTCTTTTCACGTGTCTGAGCAGAACCTCCCTGAACCGTCTACAGGTGGTTCAGAACGCCTGTGCTCGGCTTCTGACCAAGTCCTCCAAACACACCCACATCACCCCGCTTCTCCTCCAGCTTCACTGGCTGCCAGTCAACTTCAGGGTTCATTTCAAGATCCTGTTCTGGTCTATAGGGCCTTACATGGACAAGCACCATCTTACATTGGTGATCTTCTTAGTCCCTACACCCCCAGCAGATCCCTGAGGTCCAGTGATCAAAGCCTACTGGTTGTGCAGCACCAGGCTAAAGGTCAAAGGTGACAGATCATCTGCTGCTGTGGCCCCCAGACTCTGGACCTCTCTCCCCCTGAGCCTGAGATCAGTGGACTCAGTGGTCTCCTTTAAAAAGCAGCTGAAGACTCACTTGTTCAAGCTGGCTTTTGTATGACCTTCTTCACCTCTCTCTCCTTATTCTGCTCTCCCCACCTATTCCACCTTCCTCAGGATCCACTGGTTTCCCTCTTTCCTGTTCACTCTCTCTCTCTCTTAACATTTTTTCTTTTAAATCCCAATTGTCTATTTTTGCTCATTTTAAATATATTTTTAAACATTTTATAAATTATTTTTTATATTTTTACATTTTTTGTTTTTGTGAAGCGCCTCGCGATTTTTATCTTGAGAGGTGCCAAAGAAATGATATTTTCTTCTTCTGGATGCATTTTCTTGTCACCCAGCCTTCCTGTATTGTGGCTTTTGGATGCTTTGATGTTACCAACAAAAGGCCGGCCTTCTGTGTTCGGAAAGCTCAACATGTGTTCCAGCAAAACACCTGTCTTCAATTTCCCAACATGAAAGACGTTTCTATCAAAGAAGCAGAAAAACAATAACTTTCAATATGACACAAGGATCCTCACCCTTTTTATTTTTTTGCCTCACACACAGCCACACACTCCTCCTCCTCCTCACTCTGTATTTTTTGTGTTATGTGGCTAATGTGGGTCAGTTTTACTGCTTCATCTGGCCTTTCCTTTGCTGTGGTCATCAACTCACAAACATCGCTGTTTACCCGACGAATTCTGAAAGCCCCAAGCCGTGTTTACACATCATTTTACTTTCCTGATTTGGGCTTGATTCACTTTCAGACTGTAATGTTTTCTTTTGTTCCAATTCAGTTGCCTTTGTGCCAACCTAATATCCAGTCCGACACAGAGGACTGTAGTAAACGGTGTAAAAAGCACAGAGCACAGCAAGTCCATCTTTCCTTTTTGCTTTAAAATGAAACTGAAATGGCTTCCAGGCATTTGCTCTCCACAGTAACCAACCTGTGTTCGGTTCTGTTGTAGTTACCTGATGTTTTATGGGGCATAAATTAGTGTTTACAGAAAAAATGAGGCTATATGCCTCTGTCTTTATGGGTTTCCACAAGAATTGGATTTCTTGGTTTTTCCACCAACTAAATGTTTTAGGAACATTGTTTTAGTGGCGTACCACATCCATTCAGTATTTGTAATTTCGTGTGAAATAACATCTGAAGTGAATTTTTGTTTTTAAATTAAAAAGATTGATTTTGCCCTTTTACTTGGGTCTTGATGGTGGTAAAGGTACAGGCTGATATAATAATGATAAATCTGGGACTCTCCACCATTTGACCTTAGAACTGAAGAAGCCTCTTTGTTGAGAGGTGAAACGTCTTCAAGCAACTTAAAGAAGTCCAGACGCTTTTCTTTCAAGCTCCTTAGACTACAGGCTGATACATGCTTCTTTCTAGAGTCACCTGTAGTGCTTTCTTCTGCAGTGTGTCAGATATTGTTCAGAATAAATGTGTGTACTCCAAAGAAGCATACTTGAATCTGGCAACCATTTACTACCTCTGGATCCTGTTTTTGTGCGAGTGGTGAACTATTGTATAAATAACTAACCCTAACCCTAACCCTACTACAGCTCAGGACAGATAACAAAGGAGTACAAAAGTGACCAAGAATGCAAAAATCAAAGATTAAATAAGACACAACACTATATACAACAGTGGTTCCTGTGTGGACACATACACAGTAAGCATTGTGGGTAAGGGGGTTGTGAAATGTCGTGGAGCTAATAATACATTTAAAGTATCAGCTGTTCTGCTAAAACTACTCTTTACTGTCCAAGTGATAGGTATGGTTAAATACAGGCACAAACACGCACAGGTGTACATATATCAGGTGTATTAAGCATGGAGTACTGACCATAGAGTTAAAGTGGCTGGATGACTCATGACATCATAATGTCTTCTAAATCCTAACTGCTGTTGGGATGAATGATCCATGGAAGCACTCCTTCCTGCAGCGGGGGTGTATTAGTTTCTGACTGAAGGAGCTGCTCAGGGCACGCACCGACTCCTGGAGAGGGTGGTGTTTGTTGTTCATGATGGACGTCAGCTTAGCTAACACCCCCCACCACCACCACCACCACAGACTCCAGAGGGCATCCCATTACAGAGCTAGACCTCTGCACCAGTTTGTCAATCCTGCCCATCCCTGTCCGTACATCTGCTCTCCTAATAGGCCATTGAATGGAAAAGGGCAGATGTTGCCACCGGATCTTAAAAAGTCCTTAACAGAGTCTTGCAAACTCCAAAGGACCTCAATCTCCTCAGTAGGTAGGGTCGACTTTGGCCCTTCTTATACAAGGCGTCTATATTTGTTGACCAGTCCAGTTTGTTGTTGAGGTGAACACCCAGGTACTTGTAGGAGTCCACTATCTCAATGTCTTCCTGGATGTTCTGTTCATTTGTATCCAGCTTCATGATTATTACTGTTAAAACACCTTTAGTTAACATGTTGCTTCAGTGTTTAAATACAGAGAAATACATTGACACACTTATTCTTGTGAGTACCCGACCTCACAAGTCTATGTACGTCAGGTCCTTCCTCGGCCACTAGGACCAGAAATGAGCAGCTGTGAGTTAGGACAGACGAGCCTTTGATGTTTGTTCCCGCCTCAACCTCAGTGTATGTCATGATGCCTAGCAACCGAGACGGCAATAAACAGAAGTTAAATTTACAGTTAGCGGTAGAGGTCACAGATATTGGTTTTTCTATGGCCAATGCCGATATGTAATGGCCATGATCAACAATGGCCCTAAATCTTAATTTTATCCACTGCTCAGTGTTAAAGCCAGAAATGTTACTTAAGTTATTAAAATCAGTAAACTGAGCAAATATTAAACATTCTGAGATCAAATATGCAAGAAAGCATAACAACACAACTGCTTTAAGGTTTAAATGCAACAATTAGCAAGCCCTTCCAGCTGGAACACGATGAAGCTGTCATTCATTGATTTAGCTTCAAATGTAGGTAGAACACAGAATAATACTGGGTGGTGCATGATACTACTACCCAACACTACTACTGAGGTATAACTGAGCTTTAAAGCTTACCGTGCTTGTTTATTTTTTATGTCAGGGTGTGGAGAGCATCTGATTCGCACCATGCTGGCTCGGGAATGCGCCGCTGCCATGCAGTCTGAAGATGCCCACCAAGCGCTGCTGGAGGCTATGCAAAACAAATTCATCAGTAAGTCATCTGCTTGCAGATCTACCATTGCTGCTTCCCACACTTTGTTTATTCAACCCAAGAGCGTGTTTGTGTCACAGACACTGAGTAAATGAAGAAGGCAGATGTGCAACATAAAGGATGAGTGAAGCAGAAGAAACGTAGAAAAATAGAATCAGAAGAGACAACTTTTGATTTATGGCTCTTTTTACTGTTTAAATGGCTCTTTGAATGTTGCACACGTCGCAGCTGACAACCACAGATAAATTTGGAAAGACGTAATTGTTTGGTCGCATGTTTATTTGAAGATGTAATTTTGTTGCATTCACAGAAGTGGTCAGTTTTAGAAATCCTTGTTAAGTGTGTTTGTTGTGAAGTCGGTGACCACTTGGATAGCTCAGAGAAGACAAAGAAAGGACATGTGGATACGTGTGGTGGTTTCAGCCTTGTTCTGGTCCCTAGAAAGGCCTTCCCGCTTTGGCTGTGTGATGAATATTTACAACACAAAGTAGTCAGTCTGAAGTTATTTCTTTTTTTGGTTCATTTTAAACACACATCAGGTTCAACTATAAATCTAGCCTCAGCAGAAGCAGCGATGACATTTTCTGTGACTTAATGTAAACAGAGAGACAGGTCTACAGTGTTCAAGATCGAAAACTACTTTGAAGTCATTCCAGACATGTTGAAAATAAAAAAGTGGATATGTCTTGTCCAGAGTATGTGTAAAACCATAATAAAGATAGATCAAACAATGTAAACCCAATATCTGAATAAAGAATACTAAATTAAAGTTCATAGAAGAAACAATCGACCATTATGAACAAAAACACTTAATTTAAGGGAGATATCATTTATTCACAACTTCCTGCTAAAATTTGAAAATTATGAAAATATTAGTCATATATTAAAGGGACTTTACGGAGTTTTGAATTTTTATGCTCGCGATCGCCCCCTCAGGCCAAAAGCGTAACGGCAGCTGCAATAGTAGGCTCGTGTACGAGGCGCGCATGCTGTACGTGCACACTCCTTGACGAAAATAACAGCTGAGGCAGTCCCTTGTGTGTGTGTGTGTGTGTGTGTGTGTGTGTGTGTGTGTGTGTGTGTGTGTGTGTGTGTGTGTGTGTGTGGGTGGGTGGGTGGGTGGGTGGGTGGGTCGGAGGACAGAGGACAGGAGAACACGTAGCTAATTAATTAAATAATGTGGTTCTGTACCTTTCTCTTCAGCACAGCCGACAAAGGTTTATGATGGGTCAGTCCTCCTGCATGCTCAGATCATTCCCTTCCCTTGCTTGAAAAATTGTTCCAAAATGAAAGTTGAACCCACATCTTTTTATCTGTGAATTCAACGCCGTTCGGCGAGTCTCAAATAAAAATTTGGGCATCTTACTGTAAAAAAATATATCATTAATGTAAAAAAGAAACTCTAAATCAACTATGTTCACATCCAGAATCAAACCCTGGTCTTCTGCTTGGGAGTCCGACGTCTTACTAGGCGAGCTAAAGCATCAGTAACATTTGCTGTAACTGTAACATTTATATCCTTGATGACAGCTGAAACAACGTTCCAAGAACGGTTCGGAGTGAAAACGGCTATTTTGTTGCTAATTAGCAGGAAATATCCAGAAGAAAGTTCTACAGAAAGTAGCTAAGGGTCCTCAGAAATGTAGCTAGCTTTGTCACTAGGCGTTAGGAACAGCGACAAAGTGGCACTGCCTCTCTCTCTGCTGCTAAAGCTACGGATAGCAAATGCTACAGGCGATGCCTGAGCGTGAGCGCGCATGAAGCAGCCTGCTCGACCCGAGCATCTCTCTTTTTCTGTGATTTTACAGAAAAACAGGCAATCACAGTAAAAATGCCAGGGCTCATTCTACAGGACCAGGGCATTGCAGGAGAATGTATGAAGAAGGCATTTATTATTTATATACATGTTTTGGCCGTCACACTTCCTTATAGTCCCTTTAAAGATGTTACTGATAGCTTAGTAGTTCTATTGCCATTACAGTGAAGCCCATTTCTGTTCCTGGTTGAGTGGCTTTATTGATTATGCAACGCCATGAATAAATGTCTGAGTTATTGTGAACAAATTGGCATAATAAATATTTCATTATAAAATGTACATCATGCGCTTTCCATGCTGCAAAAACAAAGAAAGCATGTTTCTCGAAATAAAGAAAAAAAAACATCAGTTTGAAATGCTCATAAGGGACAGTGGTATGCAGACACAATATTTTCGATCGATCGACCGACTTTATTTATATAGTGGGAGCAATTGTCAGAAAATGGAAGACATACAAGACCACTGATAATCTCCCTCGATCTGGGGCTCCACGCAAGATCTCATCCCGTGGGGTCAAAATGATCATGAGAACGGTGAGCAAGAATCCCAGAACCACACGGGAGGACCTGGTGAATGACCTGCAGAGAGCTGGGACCACAGTAACAAAGGTCACCATCAGTAACACATTACAACGGCAGGGAATCAAATCCTGCAGTGCCAGACGTGTTCCGCTGCTGAAGCCAGTGCATGTCCAGGCCCGTCTGAAGTTTGCCAGAGAGCACATGGATGATACAGCAGAGGATTGGGAGAATGTCATGTGGTCAGATGAAACCAAAGTAGAACTTTTTGGTATAAACTCAACTCGTCGTGTTTGGAGGAATAAGAATACTGAGTTGCATCCCAAGAACACCATACCTACTGTGAAGCATGGGGGTGGGAACATCATGCTTTGGGGCTGTTTTTCTGCTAAGGGGACAGGACGACTGATCCGTGTTAAGGACAGAATGAATGGGGCCATGTATCGTGAGGTTCTGAGCCAAAACCTCCTTCCATCAGTGAGAGCTTTGAAGATGAAACGTGGCTGGGTCTTCCAACACGACAATGATCCCAAACACACCACCCGGGCAACAAAGGAGTGGCTCCGTAAGGAGCATTTGAAAGTCCTGGAGTGGCCTAGCCAGTCTCCAGACCTCAACCCCATAGAAAATCTGTGGAGGGAGTTGAAAGTCCGTGTTGCTCGGCGACAGCCCCAAAACATCACTGCTCTCGAGAAGATCTGCATGGAGGAATGGGCCAAAATACCAGCTACTGTGTGTGCAAACCTGTTAAAGACCTATAGTAATCGTTTGACCTCTGTTTTTGCCAACAAAGGTTATGTTACAAAGTATTGAGTTGAATATTTGTTATTGACCAAATACTTAATTTCCACCCTGATTTACAAATAAATTCTTTAAAAATCCTGCCATGTGAATTCATGGATTTTTTTTCACATTCTGTCTCTCACAGTTGAAGTGTACCTATGATGTAAATTACTGACCTCTGTCATCATTTTAAGTGGGAGAACTTGCACAATCGGTGGCTGACTAAATACTTTTTTGCCCCACTGTATATAAACGGTACACTGCTTTTCATAAGGATTAACACGAATGTTGGTTCTGTCTGTTAACAGATTACCACACCTACATACTCCTACACACTCACAATCCTTTACCTGCATTGGTATACAGGAATGCAATTGCCTCACCGCTAACGTTGTACAACCTGTTATCATCTGCCGCCTCCTTAATAAAGTTACTTGGACTACATTGCTGTGGAGTGCCAATCCTTCTGACCGAGGACGACTCAGTTGAAGGGTGATCGGCAATCAGTGCAAAGAATCAAACAAGTGGTCCTTCGAGCCAGATACGCATTGGCTGAGTTCATGAGATGGAAGATGGAGGTGCATCGAGTAGCCCCCGTCCAAAACGGGAGAGGAAACTCCCGGGATATCTGGTGGACTACGAGCACAATCTTAATGAGCCACACAACCCATCTAGAGCTTCACGTAGTTCCAGCAGCTCTGACAATGAGGAGGAAGGGAGATGGCAGAGGATGGAATCAGTATGGAACAATGTTCTCCAAACCATGAATCACCTTCAAGTGTCTATGGAGAACACTCATGGAACATTACTGAAGCGGGTGGAGCGTTTGGAGCAAGTTTCACAACCTAGCAGTGAGGTGATACATCGCACCATAGAGCCACTACCTGTGCCAGAGCAGGACACCATAACACCTGCGACCATGCTGAGGCCAGTTAAGGCATCTGCTCCATCACCTCCTCGTGAAGTGAGTTTTCACACTCAGCCGGTGCTGCACCCTGCCACTTATGTAGCTGCATCAACGCCACTCAGGAGACTTGGCCGATGCACCGCTACGCCCTTCGTGTATCAGCGATCGGAACATCATCTCCTTATAAACCGGCCAGGCCAGGTGCAGATGTTACACCACGCAGCCTCAGCTAATCAGCCAAGACAACGTGCTTATCGTGCAGTACACCAGCTATCGCAGGCTGGGGACCCAGCGAATCTGCAGCAGACGCTACATCCAGCTAATCCTGTGTACCTGCAGCAACCACCACGTCCTGCTGATCCGATCTACCAACTGCCACGTCCACCAGAACCGGTGATCCAGCCATCACAGAGGGCAGATGCTCAGCACCCTGTATCCAACATATTGCATCCTGAAGCTTTGCCTGATCCAGCTGGCAACCACCGTGTTCCTGATCCGTCAGGAAGTGACGATTCATCATCTTCCTTTGCCGAACGACGTAATCCACAGGTTGCCACATCTGAATCAGCCAGAGCGCCTCTACCAAACCTGATGGAGATTATGGTGGCGTCCTGATATGGTATTCCAAAGCCTAGGCTGGTGGTATTCAAGTCGTGCAGAGAGAGTGACTTTGCCTTATTAAAGAAAGGGCTGGACAGCACCCTAGGGCCACATTCTCATCTGGGGAAGATTACAAGTTTCAAGTCCTATTAGATCTTCTAGAGTATCCCAGCGCCCTACAGGTAGCCAAGCGCTACATTCACGACCGCACTCCTTATACTAGTGCAATGAGGGCGCTAGAGCAGAGGTATGGACAGCCAAGGCAGTTAGTCCAAAGTGAGCTTAGCACAATATGGAACAGCCCCCCAATTCGACCAGGAGACTCTAAAGCTATTGAGGACCTGTCCCTGTCCGTGTCCAGCCTGGACAGGCTTCTCAGTACCATGGATGAAGTAGCAGCCAGTGAGCTTCATTGTGGTTCACATGTGGACAGACTGCTCACCAAACTCCCCCTGAATTACAGAGACAGTTTCATTGAGTACTGTATTACCCGGGGGATCATCCGCACTGGCAGCAGCCAAACATACAATATGTACGACTTCTCAGAATGGCTCGAACGGAAATCCCAAGTCCTTCAGCTATCCAGACAAGCCTCTCACATACCCTATGACAGGCTACGTCCAGAGAAGAACCCACTTAAAGCCTCAGCATGGTCCAAGTCACAAAGCAAATCTGCCTCCGTCTATTACGGCCCAAACCCAGCCCAAGCCAAGCTAAGACCAGAGGGAGAATCTACAGCTCCCGATCTGACAGCCCAACCTAAGAAGAGACAGAAGTTCAAACCTTACTGTCCATACTGTGAAGGGACAGAGCATTAACTGAATGGCTGTGATGGATTCAAAGGGCTAGGCCTCAAAGCCATGGCTACCTGGATTAACGAGAAGACCAAATACTGGCGCTGTGGCCGTCAACATTCACCAGAGCAAATCCCGTTTTGCAAACGCTATGGTCCTGTAAAAACTGCTTAAGAAATCATGGTGGGGTCTGAAATTCACATTGTAGGTGCATTCCCACAGCATTTAAAATATGTTCAGGAAATCACATTGTCTGATTTTTAAAGAATTCATTAAGGGATCTGCTGCTCTACCTGCGGCTCCCTTATTGTTCTTCACCGGAGGATTTGTTCTCTTTATTATTATTCTTCCACAGACATTAATGCGGCTCAAACATCAGCGTACACCCCCACAAATTTACATCAAAAGAAGCATATCGGCCCTTGGAGGTATGCTATTACTTTCTTTAGCATTTTGGTTTACCATGGCGAAAATTATTGCAAAAAACTTAGAAATTAATTTTCATTTTGAATGTGTGCCACTCTAAATTTGTTTAAATAATCAATTAATAATGTACATAATTCATAACTTTTCTTTTTGTGTGTGTTCAAAATGCATCGTGCACCCCCACCCATGCTGTGGAAAATGTGGTGTATCACCCAAATATCATGATTTTGGGTTTTTCACCCTAGCATAATCTCAGTATCATGATTTTGAGCCTTTATAACACACGGCCCCTATCTTGTGCAACGGGCAGGTTCCATTTTAAAATTTGAATTACACTGCCACACTTAAAGGGTGTTTCTCAATGTGACGGCGCCTGGCCTTGTGAGGCGATGTCTTGCGAGGCCAGGCGCCTTGCTTACAAGGACACTGTCCTTCCTTGGTCAAAGAAAACGGTTAAATGGAACAGACTTGCATCATGTGACCGCAGCTTCCACAGTGGTCACGTAACATCACTTGACACGGGAGATAATGTTATATTTTATACAAATCAGTTCCAATATAGATATACAACGAGCCGTTTACTTTTGAAATTGTGTATATGTTTGTTAAATTAAATATATAAGCAAGTTACTACCCGCTAGCCACCGAAGCTGCAACTACTAAGCAGCTAACCAACCATGGATAACTTCTTTGGATCTAAAAACTCTTTAAATTAGTTGACTTACTTTAAAACTTGAAATTTGCCCTCAAAGTAGCTGCCGGCTTCTGAGCTGCCATCCTTTCGAAAATACCGCGGTGTATTCTGGGTAATTTTTTACCAAGGCTAGGCTACAAGACGCCTCCCGTGTATCCTTGCTCAGCTATCTAAACGGCTAACAAACAGAGAACACACGCCTCGGTAGAACATGAACACTGGAACACGTCTTGGCGGTTCCTGATGACGTATCTCCTAGGCAACCGGGGCGGGGCCAAGACATCAAGGCAAGGTTCCTTGGCATTGAGAAACACCCAAAGTCTCTTTCCAGAGTATTTCTCTTATCTGATGGCACCATCTAGTGGCTGACAAGCATATCACACGAATAATCTCTCGATCCGTTTATTTTTTTAAGATGGTGACTTCACGTTTCTTCTTTATAAATGTGCTTCTGCAGTCGACATACGGAGCAAAAACACGTTGTTTTACAATTATTATTCTCATGTCATGTTGTGTTTTCATATATTTATATTTTAGAGACTTATTGTCCATGAAAA
Organism: Nothobranchius furzeri; assembly: GCF_043380555.1. Lineage (NCBI taxonomy): Eukaryota > Metazoa > Chordata > Actinopteri > Cyprinodontiformes > Nothobranchiidae > Nothobranchius > Nothobranchius furzeri. The sequence goes on from NC_091752.1 coordinate 1,109,229, forward strand.
GTTCATCAAGTCTGCATCAGCCGAGGCATTCCTTAAATTTGAAGCACGTAAGCGGTAGTCTAACGCTATTGGTTAGTTCTGGTCGGCGCTCAGTTCCCTGTTGCACGGAGCGCTGCGGGGCAGGGGGCATGCTTACCAAAAAGTTTTTTTTAAAAGACGTATTTTTTCCATTATATCACATTCCATGATAACACTATCACTTTTAGGGATTTCTGAAAAATCATACATCATTTCTGAAAGGGGAAAACTCCGGAAAGCTACTTTACGCATTTGAACACATGGGAATCAGCAAGCATTCTGCCTCTCAAAGACCTGTTACTAAAAAGTCCACCTCTACTCCACAAATTAATCTAAATCAGTAGTAGTAAATCATATCTATATTATTAAATCAATCAAATCAAAGCTTTATTTATAAAGCGCCTTGTCAGCGAGCCCAAGGCGCTGAATACAGTACATAAGAAATGTAAATCACAGTAAATAAGTAGATAATAAAATAGTGCAAAGAATTGGTTGTATTGGTCAGAACAGCAGTATTACCTGATATTATCAGATATTGATATCAACACAAAGGTTCCTATCGTTGGATCCCTTGCTTTGTAAATACATTTTGATGAATACTGTTTTATTCCAGTCCTGCTTTCTAGAAAAGGTTGTTTCTGTGTGTCCAGGCTCGCCCTTTCTCACCAGTGAGGATCGTGTTTTGGGTGGAGTCATTGTCTTGAGGTGCTGCAGATGTGTGGAAGCACAGCCATCTCCAAATATTCAGGGTATCTTGGGTAAGATGTTCACGACTTCAGCTCAGATCACTCTTGCTCCGAACATAAACGGAAAGGATTTATCCAGGAATATGTAAAGATTTCTGTCAACGGGAGGAGAAATGAGAAGAATGGGAGGGCGCTGTGGCTTTTCTGGCGTTTCAACTCACCCAGTCAGGCTCTCGTTTCACACCCTTCATCTCAAATTCAAACACAGACCTCCCACTATGAATCATTCACTGAATCTCAGACAAGTGGCTCTTTTTGAATGCTGCTCTGTGACTGGTTGTATTGATGGATCTGGTTTCCCTACCTGCAGCTTAAACAAACACTCTTCTTCAGGCAAACTGGCTGAATAGAATTCAGTTCTGTCTAAAATTCACCCGTTCACAAAGAAAAGCTTGTATTTAATGAAAAAAATTGAATGATTAATGTTGGAGCAGTTTTAATACTATATAAAGTATTTAGACTATTCCAGTGAACAATAATCAGGTTAAAGATTATTGCCATCATCCAGAGCCACTATGTCACACCAGATTATTCCTTTCTAATACAAACAACATGCAAACTACAGCATTTATTAAGGTCTGCACATCCCAACTTTATTATTTTTTACCCCTGCCAGTTAATGGACATCCTAACAGTTCACAACATCACCAAATAATCTTGTGTGGTACAGTATAATACATACATATATATATATATATATATATATATATATATATATATATATATATATATTTAATAAAATTCGGCCTTTAGCCAATCCAGCAGTTTGTTGAGTGGCCAAACCTTTCCTGCATAATATTAAATGTATGTTTCGTTATGATTTAATCTTTTTATCTGTTCATTCACAGTGGAGTTTCTATGGAGTCACACAACAGAGAGCATGTGTGTTGGCTACATGTCTGCACAAGACAGCAAAGCAAAGGTGAGTTCCAAGTTTACCTGGATCCACAGTCCTAACGTCTTAGTGACCCCCAGACACCACCGGATGGTTTTTGTCTGTATGCTGACAGGTGGCAGTGGAAAAGCTGCAATACCAAATCTGGAAAACAAGCTAGCTTTTAGAATCAGACGGGTTTTATTTCCATATGTACGAGAATTACAATGTTAGGAAACTGCTGCGGTACTTAGTGCAAGAAAAAATAATGATAAGCAAAAATTGGAATCAAGAAATAAACACAATGAAATGATAATATAGGGAGACAATAATTAGAGAAGCTGCTACTTTATACAAGTCAGTGTAGGTACTGGTCAGAGCGGGTCAGTTCAAGTGCAAACACAACACTAGGGTCATGTGACTAGAACAAAGCAGCTGGACTGGACAGTTCTATGATTGACATTCATGAGTCTGACCGCAGAGGGGAAAACTGTTTTTGTGACGAGAGGTTCTGGTCCGAATGATTCCTGCCAGATGGGAGCGAGTCGAAGAGACTGTGTCCAGGGTGAGACGTGTCAGCTGTTATCCGACCTGCACGCCTCACGGTCCTGGAGGAGGACTGGTTCTGTATGGAGGGGAGTTGGCAGCCAGTGACCTTCTCCGCAGACACGCTGCAGTCTTGTCATGTCCCTGGTGGTGGCTCCAGCATACCACACAGTGATTGAAGAGGTGAGGATGACTCGATGATTGCGGTGTAGAACTGCCTCATCAACTGTACAGATATGTTGAATTTCTTCAGCTGCCCCAGGAAGTACATCCTCTGCTGGGACTTTTTTATGACAGAGGTGATGTGGTGACGGTGGCACAGGAGTTAAGCGCTCGCCCTGTAATCGGAAGGTTGCAGGTTTGAGCCCTGCTCAGTCTTGTCGCTGTCGTTGTGTCCTTGGGCAAGACACTTAACCCCCTTGCCTGCTGGTGGTGGTCGGAGGGACCGGTGGCGCCAGTGCTCGGCAGCCTCGCCTCTGTCAGTGTGCCCCAGGGCAGCTGTGGCTACATCGTAGCTCATCCTCACCAGTGTGAATGTGTGTGTGAATGGGTGAATGACTGGTTGTGTTGTAAAGCACCTTGGGGGGTTCCAGGACTTTAGAAGGTGCTACATCAAAGACAGACCATTTACCATTTACCACTTGATGCGGGTTATGATAAGCCGTCTTTAACCATAGCTTGTGTAGCAGATTTGCCATTGTAGCTGTAAGTGGTTTATCTTCATCTTATGGCGGAACTTCACTTGGTAAATTTGCGGTATAAAAAATCAAAAAGAGGTTTCTTCCAAACACTTCACAGTCTGTTCTCCAATCAGCTTTGTAAATCTTTATTGATTTAAAGGATGTTTTTTATTTCTTTATGTGACATTAACTTCTCAGTGAGTCTTCTCGAGCTTTAAGGCGTAACGATTTAGTAATTCCATCACTTCCTAGGAACAGAAGGCACTGCTGTTTGAGGCAGGTTCAGATTTCAAAGTGCACCCCCACCCCCAGCCCTCCTTTTTTCTTACTTATGGACTGAATCCCTCATCAGCCCTTCGCTCTTCGACAACTTCCTGGTCCTAAAGCTGACCGAAAGGTATAAGTAACTCGCCCAGAATCCATGTCTGTATTTTTGTTGTGGATTTGGGTTTGACTTTAGTCATCATTGATGAATCTGTGACACACCTGGGCTAAGAGATAAGAACTGAGCTAAGTATTGTAATGCCTAAACTTCATAGAAGTCACCCAGTAAAAGCTAATAAAGATTTGTGTAGAATACAATTTGTCAGCAGTTATCTCTGAGTCTCGTCAAAGTGGGGTGGGGGGCCTTTACTTTCTCTTGATGCTAGTGGTATTGGAGAGTTCAGCCAGAACCACAGCTGCTCTGCCAAACTTCACACCGTGATGTCAGAGTGTTTAGCTAGTCGTGGGATTTGAGCGGTGGAGCTCTGATGTGCGTCTGTGCTCGACCAGCTGCACTCCAGAGCAGCTGGCTGCTCTGTTTACTCCTTCCTGGTTGCAAGGGCAGGTTTCCCTCCACCGCTGGGCTCAGGGCCGGTCACTGCTCGCTGCCCATGTACGCTCATTACAGAGGGGGTACCACGGTACACGGCATCTGTTTTATCTCCAGTTCGATTATGTTCTTTGTTACCATCTTGTACTGCAACACTAGAATCACACAGCAAAGTCCCACATTATTGTTATAGATCAGCTAAAACGGTGAAATAGGTGATTTTATGTGCAGATTGCTAAACGTAGTTCTCTCCCTTGGCTGCTCTTCGGCCGACATTCCTCCCATTCATATTATCTGGCCATTTCTACATGCCCAGAGTTCATCTTCTGCTGCTTTTCTGTGATTAGAGCATGAAAGGGCTCATAAACAGTGGAAGCACTCTTTAGTCCAGGACACAGACTGGATTTCTCTTGCATAAACTTGCCTTTTCTTTAGAATAATTCTAAAATTGAATTTTATGTTTATGCTCGTTATAAACCAGAGCACAGCGACCCACAGCCCAGGTTATGTACCGTGGGCATGGAAAGTATTCAGACCACGTCTCTCTTTTACTCTTTGGTATATTTCAGCCGTTTGCTAAAATCAATTAAATTCATTTTTTCCCTCATTAATGTACACACAGCACCCTATTTTTGTTTTTGTTTATGTATTTAGCCGACGCTTTTGTCCAAAGCGACTTACAAGTGATAATGAAGAAGAAGAAAATATAATTTCTACAGCGCCTCTCAAGATAAAAGTCACGAGGCGCTTCACAAAAACAAAAAATATAAAAATATAAAAAATAATTTATAAAATGTTTAAAAATATATTTAAAATGAGCAAAAATAGACAACTGGGATTTAAAAGAAAAAATGTTAAGAGAAAGAGAGAGAGTGAACAGGAAAGAGGGAAACCAGTGGATCCTGAGGAAGGTGGAATAGGTGGGGAGAGCAGAATAAAGAGAGAGAGGTGAAGAAGGTCATACAAAAGCCAGCTTGAACAAGTGAGTCTTCAGCTGCTTTTTAAAGGAGACCACTGAGTCCACTGATCTCAGGCTCAGGGTGAGAGAGGTCCAGAGTCTGGGGGCCACAGCAGCAGATGATCTGTCACCTTTGACCTTTAGCCTGGTGCTGCACAACCAGTAGGTTTTGATCACTGGACCTCAGGGACCTGCTGGGGGTGTAGGGACTAAGAAGATCACCAATGTAAGATGGTGCTTGTCCATGTAAGGCCCTATAGACCAGAACCAGGATCTTGAAATGAACCCTGAAGTTGACTGGCAGCCAGTGAAGCTGGAGGAGAAGCGGGGTGATGTGGGTGTGTTTGGAGGACTTGGTCAGAAGCCGAGCACAGGCGTTCTGAACCACCTGTAGACGGTTCAGGGAGGTTCTGCTCAGACACGTGAAGAGAGTTACAGTAGTCTAAGCGTGAGGAGATGAAGGTGTGGAGAACTGTCTCAAGTTCAGAGCGGGACAGAATGGGACTCAGCTTAGCAACGTTCCTGAGATGGAAGAAGGAAGAGCCAACAAGAGAACTGACATGAGAAACCAGGGTGAGAGCTGGGTCAAAGGTCACGCCAAGATTCCTGACAGAAGGTTTGGTGTGAGAAGCAAGCTGACCAAGAGAGTCTCTGAGTCTAATGAAGCCAGCTGGTTGCCCTTGAGCCTAACAACAAACCCTAATCTGTCAATCTTTTGACAGAAAAACACAGAATAAAAAAAATTGAGTTATTAAAAAAGAAAAACTGAAATATCACATCGTCCTAAGCATTCAAAACATTAGTTTAGTATTTAGTAGAAGCACCTTTTGAGCTAATACAGCCACGAGTCTTCTTGGTAAAGATGCAACAGGTTTCTTACACCTGGACTTCTCCAGTTGTGTCAGGTTGGATAGTGAACGTTGGTGGACGGCCATTTTTAGGTCTCTCCAGACATGCTCAGTTGGGTTTAAGTCAGGGCTCTGGCTGGGCCTTTCAGGAACAGTCACAGAGTCGCTGTGAAGTCACTCCTTCATTATTTTAGCTGTGTGCTTCGAGTCATTGTCATGTTGGAAGGTAAACCTTTGGCCCAGTCTGAGGTCCTGAGTACTCTGGAGAAGGTTCTTGTCCAGGATATCCCTGTACCACTCTGCCATAAAGCCCTGACTGGAGGAGGGCTAAAGTGATGGTTGTCTTTCTACAACTTTCTCCCGCCTCCTGACTGCATCTCTGGAGCTGAGCCACAGTGACCTTTGGGTTCTTCGTTTCCTCTCTCACCAGGGCTCTTCTCCCCTAGTAGCTCAGTTTGGCTGGACGGCCTGCTCTAGGAAGGGTTCTGCTCATCCCAAACGTCTTCTATTAAAGGATTATGGAGGCCACTGTGCTCTTAGGACCCTTAAGTGTGAACTTGGCCAGATCTGTGCCTTGCTACAGTTCTGTCTCTGAGTTCTTCAGGCAGTTCCTTTGACCTCATGATTCTCATTTGCTCTGACATGCATTGTGAGCTGTAAGGTCTTTTGTAGACAGGTGTGTGTCTTTCCTCATCAGGTCCAATCAGTATAATCACACACAGCTGGACTCTAACGAAGGTGTAAGACCATCTCAAGGATGATCAGAAGAATTGAAACGCACCCGAGTTAAATATGGGTGTCACAGCAAAGGGTCTGAATACTTAGGACCATGTGATGTTTCAGTTAGACTTTTGAAATAACTGCAGACATTTGTAGAATTCAGTGTTTTGCTGTCGACATGAGGGGCTGTGTGTGCATTAATGAGGAAAAAATTGATGTCATTGATTTTAGTAAAATGTCTGTAATATGACGACGAGTGAAAAATTGACGGGGGTGTGAATACTTTCTGTACTCGCTGTAGATTTAGGGCAGACTGTTTCAGTGCACAGCAGCACAAAGCTTAAGCAACCGTTGTTTTGGGTTATTTCACATTCACTCTATTTTCTGTATTCACATTACTAAAGTTAAAGGAAATCATGGCAGACCTTCACTCATTTAGCAAAGAATATAAATAGCACAGAGTTTCTATTTTGTCTGTTATCTTTTAGAAGAAAAATGTGAAAACCACAACAACAACGACGCCACAGCCCCGTCACTGAGCTACAGTTAATCCTGTTCTCTGTCTGTGGTGTTGATGTGTGGCTTCTGCAACTCCTAAGCACACTCGGGTCACCCAAGAATGTTGTTTTTCCTCTACAGATTTTTCCATGTTATATTTTGACTAGTCGCACTGCTGCTCTGTGGTTCCTTGAGTCAGACTGATATTGTCAACAATCCCATTGAAGGTTTGCACGTCTTCATCTCATTTCACTATCAACCTAATATTTCCATTTGGCTCAATAGTTTTATTAGCACCTTAGTTGAAGATGTGCTTCTTAGTAGCCAGTCAAGAAATAAGTAAAAGAATATACTTCCATCCATCCATCCATCCATCCATCCATCCATCCATCCATTGATTCATTCATTCATTCATTCATTCATGGCCCAGCTTCTCTGGGGGAACTCTAAGGCGTTCCCGAGCCAGGCGAGAGACATAGTCCCTCCAGCGTGTCGTAGGTCTTCCTTTAGGTCTCCTCCCGGTTGGACGTGCACAGAAAACCTCACCAGGGAGGCGTCCTGACCAGATGCCCCAGCCACCTCAACTGGCTCCTCTTGATGTGGAGGAGCAGCGGGTCTACTCTGAGCCCCTCTGGGATGACCGAGCTTCTCACCCTATCTCTAAGGGAGAGCCCAGCCACCCTTCGGAGAATACAAATTTCAGCCACTTATATCCGCAATCTCGTTCTTTTGGTCACTACTCAAAGCTCGTGACATAGGTGAGGGTAGGAACGTAGATCGACCGGTAAATCGAGAGCTTTGCCCTCCAACTCAGCTCTCTCTTTAACACAGCAGACCGGTAAAACGCCATCACTGCAGACGTAGCGCCAATCTGCCTATCGATCTCTTGCTACATCTGTCCCTCACTCATAGACAAGACCCATAGATACTAAAACTTCTCTTGGGGCAGGACCTTGTCTCTGACTTGGAGAAGGCGGTCTACTCTTTTCTTACTCAAGACCATGGTCTCAGATTTGGAAAAGCTGATTTTCATCCAAAATAACATTCCAGCGAGAGCTGGAGAGCATGGTCTGATGAAGCCAAGAGGACCACATCATCTGCGAAAAGCAGAGACTCAATTCTTAGGCCACCAAAACGGATATATTTCTCATTCAGTAATTGATTACTGTGAGTCCCATCATCACCCACTGAGAAAAGCTGCCATCAATGTGACTTCCCACTCGCTGGGGCCCGCTCACCACAAACTCTTTAAATCAATGCTTTTGAACTCCTCTGTGACGCTAGAACACGACACAGAAAAGGCTTTCCAGGCTTTTCACAATCAGTACTCCGGAGCTCACTAATAAAGACAACATCAAAGCAATTTTAATGTAAAGTTGCTGTAAATTTGACTTTAAAACTATCATTGCCGATAATGAATTTGAAGTTGGACACCTTGCTTGTCTCTGTTTTAAAGAGATATAACAATGTTTTGAGGTTTTCTCTGCCAGCTGTGTAAATGTCTCCTCCACCAGATGACTCCTTCAGAAAATCCCCATCTATAAGTTCATTTGTGTTTTATATCTGCTGTCTGAAAAGTCTGAAGAACGTAAGAACCCGTGCAGGTAGTCGTTTACGGCGCCCTGTGGAGATTTTCAGCTGAGCATTAAGTGTTTTTCTCTGGTGTGTGAACATCAAAAGCAAAACATTTCACATGTCACCATAAGTTGATTATGACTCAGTCATGGACCTCCACTCAAACTACTTTACACGACCTTTCTGTAACCTCATCCTCAGAAGATGAAGGGAAGAAGATGAACCCAGAGATGTGTACTGGAGGCATAATGGCCCTCCAGAGTATTGCCATGTGTGCTTGGCCTTGTCTGGCTGTTGTCCCATTGTAGTGACAGTTGCCCTCAGGGTGCTTTGGGGGGGGGGGGGGGGGGGGATCGTCTGCACCAGTCAACTGCTGCATCTGGATGAGTGATGTCAGGCCAATTCAGTGGCCTAAGTAATGAGTCAATGCACTGTTCCCCCATGATGGAGTCAGTGTTAGCCTCTGTGTGGAGTTAAGAGGAGGACGTTGACGGCCATTAATGGCACTGGGCGAGTCTGTAACCTTTGATCCCCCGATGGAAGTATCACTTCTGCCTTCACGGCTATGTTTGCTTTGCCCCTTCACCCCCGAGTTCTCACAACTTTTCATCTTTGCTCAGACAAAAGAAAGCTAGCAGTTTGGTTCTTTTCACTATGCACTCAGACCTACAAATACAAACTTTCAGTGAGTCTCAAAAACTTAAAAAAAAATCCCATTTCCTGTTCACTGCTGCCAAGCAACTGGATCAGTGCTTTAATATATTGAACTTAAACCAGTAAATCCGTAAATGACTTCAAAGTAGATGTAACAATAAATATGTAAATACATACAAACATGCATATGCCCACAAACATTCCTAATTGGGTAAAGTATATTTATTATATCATCTAAACTCTTGCTGAATCTGCACTAACACTGGTGAACCATTTCCAGGAACTAATAGTGAGCCACATCACAGCTGAGCTGCAGATGGCAGGTTTTGGAGTCTTATTTCCTGACATACCTATCTGGACATCTTGCCTTGGATTCAATAATAGCAACACGACTCCACCGCTGACTTGCAACGTTCTATCTCCACAAATAACGCGAGCTAGGGCGAGTTCTGCCATGTAGTGAAGTTGTTAATGCTAACAGTCAGCTTCTACTAGCCGACATGTTATCTGCTGTTTCCTGGACGCTAAGCCAACACCCTTCCCCTTTGCAAGTCAAGATGGGTGAGTGCATGAATGTTAAGTGACAGTGTGACATAATGTGTCCAGCTTTGCTAATCCTAGCGTTTCACCGTCTGTTTACTATCTTAAGCTAATGCGGGACATGGGTGTAGGCCACAATTCAGTGTGATTTATGGTGCTGTGGAGGGATTTCCAGGACTTTTTTCGGCTTTGGGAGTTTTAAGAACTCACTTTCCATTCCATTCTGCTTAACCAGCAGTACTTCAAAAAATTTCAAATGCCGTTTTTTTGGCAACATCTGCAACATCTGTTCCCACCTATCAACATGACGTAACCCCAGTTCCCACCCAGAGACTCTATCTGGTCATTTCCAAGTACGTATCCCAAGGCCGGTATTTGTATGACTCCTGAAATGGCCCAGAGAGTGGTGGTCTTGGGTCGGCCTGGACAATACCAGGAAGGTCCGGTATAAATACCCTGAAGTTCTGATAGTGGAAGCTGACTTTTAATCTGTATCGCCACATTTGAAGCAATTGTAAATCATTTTGTTGTTAAAGCTACAATGGCAAATCTGCAAAACAAGCCATCTTAAAGCTTTTTTCATGCCTCCTAACAACAGATAGCTGTAAATATTTTGTGGAGAATAAAAAAATAAATAAAAAAAAGTTAAGGAAATTAAGTGGTTCTCTCACATTTGTCTAAAAATCTCAGCCAATAACACCGTTCGGGTTGAAACCAGCGATTGGACCATCCGGTTGTCTGTCTCACCGAAACACACTTCCGCATTTTCTGAGTCCTCCATTCATTATGTGCTCATGCATTTTGCAACAGAACACATCTGGTGTGAGAGGTTTGTCACTCAATACTATCAGAGAAGGAGAAACAGCCGGCTGCTACCTCTTCAGCTTTAGGACGAACTACCAGAGTCCCAAAAAGAAAAACATCAGTTCAAGTTAAAGGAAGCAAAAGACATTTGGCTCGCTTTGCTGAGCGGACTTTTAGCACAACGGTGCCCACTAGTGGCTGCTAGATGCAAACATAAACCCAGTGTCGTGCCCAACAAAATAAAAATTTGATAATTATTTTTTTAACTATAGTTTTTAAAGGAGAAACTATACATTCATTCTGCACACCTCTAAATTTCCTGTGGCGGCATTATTAATATTTAAATATAGCTTTTTATTAAAGTGTTACATATTCTAACTTTATTTAGTCAGTGTCTTAGAAATCAGAGAGGAGATTAAATAGCTTGAATAACAGTTTGATGTTAGATGAAGCTGATCTAATAATGCATTGGTTCATGAAATTCAAAACTATGTGGGCATTTCTTGGTCGCCGCGTGTGCTTTTGAGTGGGCGTCCTGTATTTATTGGTTGTTTTTGTTTGTTGGTTCACTTTCAGACTCACATATCCAGATTGCCACCTGGGACAGTTCCTGGCCAGTCTTTGGCCATCGAGGGAGGGGTGTGTCGGCTGAAGGGTGTGGTGGAATGAATGGCTTTCTCTTCTCTCTTCCTCGATTCTTCTTGGGCTTCCTTAGCAATACTCCCATATGAATTAAACACACACACACACACACACACACACACACACACACACACACACACACACACACACACACACACACACACACACACACACACACACACACCACCTTCCTACAGCCTTTGCAGGTATAACGAGATAACAAGCTTTCATTGTGTTAACAGGTGTTCAGGAAGGACTGTGAAGCGTTAGCTTGTACTTAGTGCACTTACAGGACTTCCCTTTGCAGTTTTCTGCCTCCAGCGGTATACTTACTTATCCCTGAGCTCTCCAATGTCTCCTGGATCAAACTTGATGCACCATTTATTCTCTGTTACCTATTTAGACAGCTAAAAGGGTATCCCTTCTTTTGTACATAAGCTATAATTTAAGGAAACAGGGTGGATGTTTGAGTTATTTTGTGTTGCTGAACAAATATGTTCACACTTTCCAAATGTAAGACATCTTTTGCTAGCACTTTACAATAATTATCCCTTTATTAACAGAACTTAGTGCATTATTAAGCAGTAATAAACAAAGGATCCCTTTATTAATGCTCCCGATATTGTTAACTATTAAGCGTCTTTAAGGTTAGGACAAGGGGGGTGTCTGCTTAGTAATGTATTACTTAATATTATCATTGATATTAATTAATTAATACTTTAATAATGTGTAATAATGCACTAAGTAACATCCATAAAGGAACCCTTATTGTTAAGTGTTACCACATCTTTTCTTGTTAATAAACTCTTCAGTATAAAAAAGGCTGTCCTTGTGGGAGGCCAACACAAATCTTTGGCTCATAATAATTTATAGCTGTGATGGCTGAAGAGATTATGGCATTAACACAACTAAATCAACTTTCATGTGTTCTTATAAATCGATGTAACATAAAGTTTATTTGTGATTCCAGCCATAGGAGGCGTTGCTTCTTTTAAAGATGTTAATATCTAGATTCTGCATGTAGAATATCTGCAGTAAGCCACTTTCTTTGGGGGAGTTGATGTAGTAGAAGGAAGCTATGCACTTCCAGAGTAATGACTATCACTCGTCATTTCCAAATCAGTTATATTTCTATAGCTCTATCGACAGAGACATGTATCTTCTTGCAAGAAAAATACACACACACACACACACACACACACACACACACACACACACACACACACACATATATATATAGGCCCATGAAATGGTGCTTTCAGCTGTACTTGAAAAGATGAATTGTCTGATTTTTTCTTCGTTCTCTTAAAAAGAATTCTGCTCCTGAAACAAAAGAAACACAGTCAAGCTTTTTATTTGAATTTGCATTAGAAAAATGTAGTTAATGGTAAGTGTCATAAGCTTGGGAGGTCATGTGTGCAACACTCGGCAGTGCTAAGAAACTGAATAAAATCAAATAGTTGAACTTTTTGGTCTGTTTTTAATCATTTTAACGCCACGGTTCCAGATTCATGACTGCCCTTGAGAGTTTTAAAATCCCGTTTCCCCTAAAATCTTTACATCAGATGATCTAAAGTTGGTGCGGAAGCCATGAGGTGAGCACGTTTTATTACGCAGAGGAAGTTATATCCATGTAAACATTTCAGGGTTTGATTAGAAGAAGCAGAGCTGTATTAGTGTTTTTTGGAAAAACCTTTGGCCAGCTGCTGGCTCTGGATTGTGGCCACTGTGGTGTCGGAGAGGAATGTGCAGTAGAGCTGTGAAACAGTAATTATTCACTGTTTGAAGGACGAAATGCCTCCCGCTCTGTGTGCTGTGCCAGACTGAGAGATCAGACCACATACTGATGACGTCCTGCTGGTCTGCCTCTCAGGTGCAACATGCCACAGTTGTTGGGCTTAGCGGACAGGCTAAATAAATTGAGCGGTCAGGAGTATTGTGTGTTTAATTGAGAAGATGCTGTGTGTGTTTATTTTTATTCCACAGCCACCCGACCCCAGTTTGATCTCAAAAGGCCGTTCAAAGCAGCGCTGAATGTTCCCTCGCTCCTCCATTCTCCGCTGGCATGATTATGTGCTTTTATAGAGCGGGCTCTTTTCATCAGAGCTAATCAGTGCCACTGGGAGACTCTGGATAGACGCTTCCCCTTCAAACGTCCTCTCTCTCTCTCCTCTCTCTCTCTCTCTCTCTCTCTCTCTCTCTCTCTCTCTCTGTCTCTCTCTCTCTCTCTCTCTCTCTCTCTCTCTCTCTGCCATGCTTTGAAAACAGATCCTGGGTCTCTAAAAACTGGACCTGAGCCGTTTAAGGTGTATCCAATGCCTTACGCTCAGCAAAGCTCTTAAATACAAAACAGACACGAAGCAAATAAAGATCAAAGGCAGCAGCAGCCTTGCCTGTCTGCCCTGCTGTCTTCACATGCCAAGCAGTACTGTCACCAGGAGTCATGGCCATGCGGCTCACGCGCTCTCCTCCACTGCCCCCCCAGTAGGGTCACATCAACACACTTTGCCGCCGCGTGTCACTGGGAGTCAACATTATCTCCAATCGAGCTCTTTCAAACCCTTTTGGTTTGCACTCACTTGTGTGAGCGTGTGCTGCTTAGCAAGAAACGTGGTGTGAGACTCATGGGTTCAGCTCAGTAAACCCATGTCTGGAAAAAACAAATCATCTGATCATGAAAAGTTTTGTTTTTGCTCTGTGAAGGCAGCAGCAGGTGCCACGCAGGGCTATATGCAAATGCAATTAAAGCTGCAGACGGCCACATCTCAGTAATTTCCGGCCTGCACCGACTGAAGATGGCACTGTGCTCTCAGATGTTGCACACCCAGGAATATTTACCCCCTGACCTCTACTCCTCCCCTGTGCTGCTGTGCCAAAGATACAAAACTATGGCAGGCAGAGCCCCACCTCCCTCCCTGGTTTGTCAGTAAAGTGTTGGGTGTGAGGGCAGGTGCTAGGTAGAACGAAAACCCCTGGTCCAGGTCGGCCCTTTAAGATTTAAAGCTTTAAGAAAATTCTGTTAATTAGGCTGGCCTGCCCAGACACTTCCTGCTTTGTACTACGCCACCCATAAGCAGCAAAGCAACGGGAGAGGGGGACTAAAGGAAACTGTAGGAGATGATGCTAAAAAGGGCCGTGTCACATCTGCAGCACACCGCAGAGCTAGAAGATGTGTGATTACCGGGCAACCGGCTCGCTTCACCTACCAGAGATTTCACTTTCAGCTCCAGATTAAAAAAATGCACCTGAGCAGCAGCATTAACACTTCCACAGCTAAGTGTGTGTGTGTGTGTGTGTGTGTGTGTGTGTGTGTGTGTGTGTGTGTGTGTGTGTGTGTGTGTGTGTGTGTGTGTGTGTGTGTGTGTGTGTGTGTGAGCTGCAGCACTTGACCTGGGCCTAAAACTGTATGAGCTCACAGACAGACTTTATTGTCCACCTCGAATTGAGGCAGGAATTCGCCTTTGACATGGCTCACCTTACAATACAATCCATATTGCATTCACACAAATACATAAAAAGCCAATTAAAAGGTATTAAAATGTCGTCATCGTAAAAAAAAAACTATGAATTCAAAATTGTAATTCTGGTGGGAACACCTTTCTTGGCCAATAGAACCCTGAACCTCCTTCCTGACGGAAGTAACTGAAAATATGGAGTCAGTGGATGGGTTGAGTCTGCACTGATCAGGGTAGCCTTCCTGTGCGCTGCTCGCTCGTGAAGAACAGAAAGTTGGATCTGAGGTGAGCCTGTAATTTTGCTGCCTAATTTAACAATGCGAGAGAGTTGTGTTTAGTTTTTAACTGTAAGAATATTGAAAGTTAGAATGGATTCAATCAGTGATTTATATACAATTGTTAGGATGTCCTTGTTCACACTGAGTGCTCTTAGCTTCCTTAGCAGGTGGAGTCTTTGCAGTGCTTTCTTGTAGACACCGTTGCTGTGGTTTGCAAAGGACAGGTGGTCATCAATTTCTGTTCCCAGGTACCTGAATGACTGAACCTGCTCCACAGGCTGACCCTGTACGCTGAGGGGTTTGAACAGGGACGTGTCTGCCTCACTGACTGCCCCACTGCACATTTTAGTTTTTGAGATATTCAGCCCCAGGTGCTGATCGCCTGCTGATATTTAGACAGGTCCTCCGATGTCTTCACTGATGCCACCAGTGCCATGTCGTCTGCATACTTATACAGGGCCATTCTCTCACTATGGCACCGGATGTTGTTTGTGTAGACTGAGAAAAGCACTGGAGACAAAACACAGCCTTGTGGCAGTCCAATGCTGATGACACTTTTCGTGGATTTAAATCCTCTTAAAAACACTTGTTGTGGCCTGTCTTTCAAAAAGTTGTGGATCCATAAAAGCAGCGTTGTGTGGAGATGGAGATCTGAAAGCTGTTCCAGCAACATGCTGGTGTCTACTGTATTAATGCAGAAGAAAAATCCATGAATAAGATTCTTGTGTATGGTTGTGTAGAGTCCATGTGTTTAGTGACAGCATTTAGAAGTGTGAGACTTGCATCCTCTACACCACGACTTGCCTTGTAAGCAGATTGTAGGGGATCCGGCTGGTCCGAGATGAATTTTGTCAAGTATCCTCCCACTACCCTTTCCATGCACTTGCACAGAACTGATGTAAGGGCCACAGGTCTAAAGTCCCCCAGTTCTTTTGCATGAGCTTTCTTGGGGATCGGAATTATCACAGATTCTTTCCATTGCTCTGGAACACAGCCAAAGTCCAGAAGGAGCTGGAAGAGTCTGGTGAGTACCCCACCTCCTGCCACCAAGCCCATCAGGGCCAGAGCTCTTGTATGGGTTGATGCAGCACAGGATGGTGGTGACCTCCTGCTCGCTGATGGTTAGCGCTGGTTCAGTGAGGCTGTGGGTGGGGGTGGGGGTCCCAGGTGGAAAGAGGGTGAACGCCGTTGAAGCGGACAAAAAAGACGTTCAGCTGTTCTGCCAACGAGATGGAGTCATGGCAGTTGACTTGCGGAGTCTCTGGGTCTCTTCCCATCATGATGTTCAGGCCCTGCCATGCCTTACGAGCATTTCCAGATGTGAGTTGATGCTCCACATTCTGTGTTTGTTTCCTTTTTGCAAGGATGACTTTCCTCTGAAAGTCTTTCTCCAGCACCCTCACACACTCATGGTCCTGAAGGAAGACCCGTTTCTTCTACACCAGGAACATTTTAAGTTCCTTTGTGATCCACTTTTAGTTGTTTGGGTGTATTTTTATTTGCTTCGTAGTGGTGACTATTTCTTCGCAAAAGAGAATATATGAGGTCATTACATCTGCCAGCATGTTCAGATTGTTCCCACTGTCATTAAAAAATACGTCCCAATCAGTCATTTCAACACAGCCTTTAATGCTTCACTCGAATCCTCGTTCCAAACTTGGATAGTTTGTGTTACCCCTTCCCCTGTCTTCAGTTGCGACCTGTATTTTGGTACTAGTAAGAGTACATTGTGGTCTGATCTACCAAGAAGTGGACGTGACTTTGAGATGTATGCATTTGGGATGTTGCCATAACACGGGTCTGGTATCCTGCTCCCTCTTGTGGCTGTTGTGACATATTGCCCTAGATTAGGTAAATATGTTACGATGTCGCATTTATTAAAGCCTCCCAAAAGAAATACTGGCTGATCTCCGGTTCTGTTGACAGCCCTGTTAAAACTATCTGCTATGGCGTCAGCAGCTAAGTTAAAATCAGGGCCCGGCACGTAGACCAAGATGACAGTTATTTGAGTAAACTCACGTGGGAGATAGTGTGGTCTAAAAGACACTGTTAAAAGTTCATAATGTTCACAGTTCTCAGTCGCTCTTATTGTGTAGTTGGTTGCCCACCTGCTGTTGACAGCCATGCAGAGGCCGCCCCAATCGTCTTCCTTGTTTTGGTTGCGTCTCTGTCAAGACAAATGATGTTACAGTGGGGCAAAAAAGTATTTAGTCAGCCACCGATTGTGCAAGTTCTCCCACTAAAAATGATGACAGAGGTCAGTAATTTACATCATAGGTACACTTCAACTGTGAGAGACAGAATGTGGAAAAAAATCCATGAATTCACATGGCAGGATTTTTAAAGAATTTATTTGTAAATCAGAGTGGAAAATAAGAATTTGGTCACTTCAAACAAGGAAAATCTCTGGCTCTCACAGACCTGTAACGTCTTCTTTAGAAACTTTTCTGTCCTCCACTCGTTACCTGTATTAATGGCACCTGTTTGAACTCATTATCTATAAAAAAGACACCTGTCCACAGCCTCAAACAGTCAGACTCCAAACTCCACTATGGCCAAGACCAAAGAGCTTTCGAAGGACACCAGGAAAAGAATTGTAGGCCTGCACCAGACTGGGAAGAGTGAATCTACAATAGACAAGCAGCTTGGTGTGAAAAAATCAACTGTGGGAGCAATTATCAGAAAATGGAAGACATACAAGACCACTGATAATCTCCCTCGATCTGGGGCTCCACGCAAGATCTCATCCCGTGGGGTCAAAATGATCATGAGAACGGTGAGCAAGAATCCCAGAACCACACGGGGGGACCTGGTGAATGACCTGCAGAGAGCTGGGACCACAGTAACAAAGGTCACCATCAGTAACACACTACAACGGCAGGGAATCAAATCCTGCAGTGCCAGACGTGTTCCGCTGCTGAAGCCAGTGCATGTCCAGGCCCGTCTGAAGTTTGCCAGAGAGCACATGGATGATACAGCAGAGGATTGTGAGAATGTCATGTGGTCACATGAAACCAAAGTAGAACTTTTTGGTAACAACTCAACTCGTCGTGTTTGGAGGAAGAAGAATACTGAGTTGCATCCCAAGAACACCATACCTACTGTGAAGCATGGGGGTGGGAACATCATGCTTTGGGGCTGTTTTTCTGCTAATGGGACAGGACGACTGATCCGTGTTAAGGACAGAATGAATGGGGCCATGTATCGTGAGATTCTGAGCCAAAACCTCCTTCCATCAGTGAGAGCTTTGAAGATGAAACGTGGCTGGGTCTTCCAACACAACAATGATCCCAAACACACCGCCTGGGCAACAAAGGAGTGGCTCCGTAAGAAGCATTTGAAAGTCCTGGAGTGGCCTAGCCAGTCTCCAGACCTCAACCCCATTGAAAATCTGTGGAGGGAGTTGAAAGTCTGTGTTGCTCGGCGACAGCCCCAAAACATCACCGCTCTCGAGAAGATCTGCATGGAGGAATGGGCCAAAATACCAGCTACTGTGTGTGCAAACCTGGTAAAGACCTATAGTAATCGTTTGACCTCTGTTATTGCCACCAAAGGTTATGTTACAAAGTACTGAGTTGAATTTTTGTTATTGACCAAATACTTATTTTCCACCCTGATTTACAAATAAATTCTTTAAAAATCCTGCCATGTGAATTCATGGATTTTTTTTCACATTCTGTCTCTCACAGTTGAAGTGTACCTATGATGTAAATTGCTGACCTCTGTCATCATTTTAAGTGGGAGAACTTGCACAATCGGTGGCTGACTAAATACTTTTTTGCCCCACTGTATATCCCTCCAGCTGGAAGTCAGCGTCCGCTGAGAGCCAGGTCTCGGTAAAACAGTAGAGGCTGGTCTGTTTGTAGTCCTGATCATACTTCAGAAGTGTTGAAAGTTCATCACTTTTGTTGCGTAGGGAGCGCACATTTGACAGTGCGATAGCCGGTAGCGGAAGCCTACTACCTCTTCTCCTCATTCAGTTCCGTATGCCTCCTCTTGATCCTCTTTTCCTGCATGTGCGCCGCCGTCGTCTCCCTCGAAGTAACTCCAGTGGTATAATATTCCTCGAAGGAAGGTCGGACTGAGCAGTCCCCGGGTGGGCTCGATTTAGCGCCAGCAGGATGATTGAGCGTGATATCCCTCTCATAACAAAACGGAGGCAAAATACCCAAAAAACACATCCTAGTGATCTTTAACGAGCCCTTTCGCATCCTTGACAATGTACCACTAACATGGTGTTTTGCGGTATTTGAAACAAACCAGAATGGAGACCTGGAACTATCAACACAAAAGCGAGGCCTCAAGCTTCTTCTGCTCTCGGCGTGCACTTTTTTGTCTGCAAACCTCTGTGATTCCACACAGACTTTATATCTATATCTTGTGTTCCTATCTGTGCCTCTGCACTGTTGGGTTAACGCAGGTAGGGGAGGGGAAGTAGGGGAAAAAAAGGATGAAAAATGAGGAGTGTGCACGAGTAATTGCCTGTTCTGGAGACACGTGGAGCCTGTCTGGAGGAGAGAAAGCGGTTGGGGCGGGGTTGATGGAATGGAGGTATGTCATCAATTTGAGCTTAATGTTTCAAAACAAAAGGTGAGCACTTTTCTTTTGATCCCCGCAGCCTGTTCAGCAGACACTCGAAGATAACCATCCACTTAAATCTCTGCACTAAATCATGTTTTAACGCCGGGGAGGCCCAGAGGTTTTTAGTTTCTTTTAAGAGCGCAACTTGGTGAGATAATAGAAAGAGTGAAGTGAAGCTGCACTTTTAAAAGTGTGATTTACAGTGAGTAGCAAGCTGACAAAAGCCGGTGGTTGGGATAAATGAGTCAAAAATGCCCAAGGATGAATTTTGTGTGAACAGTGAAAAAACTGAGGTGGTTGCAAGTTAGCGCCTCAGGGGTGTGAAACGTGCTGAGGCCTGCTGCTTTCCACAGAGCAGCCCTGCACCCAGCCAGCTGTGCAACACACAAGACCGAGGGTACCATGAATGGTTTCCTCTGTGACAATGACTGCAGCGCTCAGCCGACAGGGACTCGTCAGAGGTCCCCGCCACAGACAAGCTGCACCGAGTGTGTGCACGAGAGAGAGAGAGAGAGAGAGAGAGAGAGTGAGTGTGTACGCTGAGAAATTACTCAGGAATTTGAGGATACATGCCAAAGGAAGAATTTGAGTCACATTCAAAGGAACCTTACTCTCCTCGCCCTCTGAAGAAATATCACAACCCCATCAAAAGGCCTGGCCTGACAGCCACACTGGATGGAACTAATGGAAGTCTTGTGCACTGGCTTAACTCTGTTGGAGGAGTGTAATCGATTACATGAGACGCTTTTATTATTTCTTTCTGTCCTTTGACAGCAGGAGAGAAACCTAGCAGCTGATGAGCATTTAAACTGACTTTAAAACATTTATTAATAGAATTATAGCTCAAAAACAAGTTTCCTTAACGTTGAATTCACACATTCTTTACACTCCGTTGAGGTTTAATCCTCTCTTGAGAGAAAGGCTCAAAGGATGAAATTGAGACGTTCCTCCACGAGCGAATAAGGAACCACAGTCTTACACATCCCACCTAAACTCGGCTATGGCTTAATAAATACTTTACAAAAATAACGCTGGCTTTTTTTTTACAACAAAGAACTGCCTCACGAACAGAAATGATGCAGCTGAATTACAGAGGTAAATAAAACATGTGCATGCTAAATAAACATACCCACAAGTTTAAATGGAAACCTGAATATTGTCATTGATAAAATTACAAAAATAAATCTGCAACCCTGTTTTCTGGCTTTCCCCTTCTCTTCAACACAATACGTGGGTGGGGGTCAAACTAAACCCATCAAATCTATCAGAATGGACATTTCTACAACAGATATCCCCAGTGAGTCGTGGAGGATGGCTGCTTATACTGAGCCAGGATCCTCTGGAGGTTTCTTCCTGTTAAAAGGGAGTTTTCCTCTCCACTGTCGCTTTATGCTTGCTTAGTATGAGGATTGCTGTATAGTCACTGACACTAGTCAGTGACTTGATGCAATTTGCTGGGTTCCTTATATAGGAAACATTATTTCTGATTGGCTTAATGAACTGACCTGAATTGGAATGTTTATTATGTGAAGGTCCTTGAGACGACTCTTGTCGTGATTTGGCGCTTTATAAATAAACTTGAATTGAACTTGAATTGAATATTCCCTTTTAACAGTACGCACAAGTTCCTCCCTTTAGTGAATTTACACACACACACACACACACACACACACACACACAGCTACACTTTGCAGCAAGATTTGTCGTAGAATTTTCAAGGTCTAGACCCAAAAGAGAATACAATGACAAGAAAAGCTCCACTTGAGCTTTACTCCGACTGATTTTGTCTTTTTGTTTTTGCGGCACGCTAGAATTCCCTTGCCTCCTCAAACTGTTTGTAGTAGTCTTCATCCTGGGGATTTTCCGTGCACTTCTGCTCGTTGTTGGGCGGCCTGGCTTGGTTGTAGCGACTCCAGTCTCCTTTACAGATGATCCAAGGCAAGATGTCCACCTTATAATGCAGGTCGGCGGAGAACTCTGTGCTGATGAGGTTGGGCGTGCCGGCACCTTTTCCGCGCGTGATGACTTTCATGCTGTCGTCGTAGCAGCAGTGTTGCGCGGCCAGTGTGGTGGACTCAAAGGTGAGCATGGATCGGATGCAGTAGCGAGCAGTGGGCTTGTAGATCTCCAGTTTCTCTTTTGGTCCGCTCGCATCTTTCCAGCGGAAATCTCGACGTGTCGGAGCGTCGTGAACATCTGCTGGGCTGTATGCCACCTCGGTTGGGTAAGAGCACGGGCAGCTGGGGAGGTCGTTTGCCACCTTGGCCATGTACTTCTTCAAGAAGTCACTCTTGCAGTTCATCCAACGCTCACAGCTGTCTGTGTCTGTGAGAAATAATGTTTCATTTCAAACATTGATAGTATGCAACCAGGCGAAGTATAAGACCTCTGAAAGGTATGCAACATAATCCAACTTACCAACCCCAAAGAGTTCTGTGGCATTGAACTCATTTTTTCCAGCCAATAGGCTCACTTCAGTAGTTGCTGTCTTGAAGGCATCTTCAACACCTTTGGACGGTTGAATTCAACATTCAGCAGGAGCTCTGTGTGCTTATATTAACTTAGAAAACAAAAGTGTTACCTGGACAGTTGGGCATGTCACAGGTTCTGGACTCTGTGGCTGTACAGGCATAACCGCAAGACCTGGTTCTCTTCTGGTTGCCGTTTCCACAGGTGACACTGCAGGCTGACCAGTTACTCCAGTCCCCTTCTCCATCGATATAGTCTTAGATCAGAGAGAAAGACAGATTCGAATATCAACGGAGGTTAGGACGTATAAAGGTAGGTGGGGAGTTTGATTTATTTGTTGTTTGCCAGACGTCCACGCTAACTCAAACCTGTGGAACAAGGAAGAAAGTGGGAAACTGTAATAAAGCCATTAGGAATCCAGGATACTGATGACAAATGGAATATTTACCCCGGGGTACTTTCAAGTGACCCATACAGATCTATGAACTATTCAACCTTCCTCCCTAAGGTGGAAAACTGAGCATACTCAAAGCCAAAGTGTTGCGACCTTAAGGGCCTTTCCACTACCTACTCAGAGCAGCTTGACGAAGTTCGCCAAGCGCTTCCACTAATAAGGGGTACCAGGCTGCTGTCCCTCCCTTGAGAAAATTCTTCAATGCAGTTATAAGCATAGCAAGATGGGTCAAACACACAAAGTAAGTGATTGGCTAGGGGGCTCCTGGAGTGTTTAGCCTTGCTACCTACAGAGCAGAATGTTCAACATGGCTACCATGTCCTTCACTCGAAATGGGGCCATTAGTGACGTTGCAAGCTCTCTGAACCAATTTAGTGGCCCTTTTTTCCAAAATGCAACTCACAAACATGTTACGGTGTGGTTTAATGGTGTTATTTGAGAATTTTGGAGACTGATTTGAAATCAGGTATCAAATGTCCTTTCTTCATTGAATAGCAGTTGCTGTCACGGGCCAATTTCAAAGCATTCGCAGTCAGCCCAGTCCTTGCATCGTAGCTATCCTTCCTGCTGCAGTGACAGCAGGAGATGTTAACTCCTCGATGACTGCAAACTAATCGTGGATGATTGAAGCTGATTGATTTCACCCACGCTTACAGTCACAACCAATCGAAAACACCTATTAGCCACTTTTAGAAGACAAATCAGTGTAATACTGCCGCCACAGTGTGACTTATAAAAGTGCAGTGGCACGCGATCTTGTGACTGATGAATACGCTTCGGCGCAATCGAGGTTGGTGTCATGATTACGTGGGGAGTTACTACCGAGCTCCGGACGGCAACTATATTTAAAATTAAAATAAACATTAGTGTAAGTTTTGTTTTTGTAAACAGACACAGCTGAAATGGGAAACTAGAGTGATGCAGAGCTCCAGGAGCTGCTCTCCGTTGGAGCCGAAGTTCAGATCATGAGACAGCTCACAGGGACTACGACGGACAGACACCTTTAGGAGCGGCTTGTCAAAAAACTTAGAGCGTGGCTTCAATCTCAATAAAAAGCAGGTTATGCTCAAGCTGAAGGAAAGTCTGTGACAGTGCAAAGACCGCCCCCATACCCCCTCTTACCACCATTGTGTAATCTTTTGTAAAAGGACATGATTACCACCAAGGTCTGACCGCTTATGAACAACCAAAGGCTCCATGATGTCTGCTCAGCCTTGCGGCAAACTGACAGCATGAAGAGCCTAAGTGTCCTCCCTTTCCGGTCAGCTCATGGGTCGCCGGAGGAATGAAAAGATGAGCTTAAGTCAACGGGGCTAACAGAGTTATTTTCTAATCTGCTTTGCCTTACGCCCTGAAGGAAACGTTTCAACCATGCCAGTCATGTACTTTGAGATTTATCAGCTTGTAAAAGTTCATCATTAGCACGACTGCAAGTCAGACATCGGTACGTCACATATATGATGTCACCACAGAATCTCCTCTCCCCTAGCGTAGCTGCTACGTACCACATGACCAGATTTATGGTGGTTCTTTCCTCCTGAAGGAAGGATTAGAAGTTCGCTGAACTTACAGCCCTTTTAACGCTGCTTTTCTCCATGTCTGATTCGATGACGTCACTTTTGTGAAGAGCGTTTGTAGTCCTGGACATATTTTCACACAAAACCTAAAATAACGTTTTCCCCCATTCTTGGTATCAAAATGCGTCTTTAAAACTCACAGATATAATATGTGAAATCTACGGTACATAAAAAAAATAGAAAATAGCGGTTTTAGCCCCGTTGGCTTGCATTCATTTTTTGGTTCTTCCGGCGACCCGTGGTCCGGAAATAAATGAGCATGACTTGGGTTCCATATTGTTTAATAAAACCGGTTATTGACACCACCGGAGTGTCTCTTTTGGGTCACCTTTGACAAACCCATCCCAAGACATGGAGGAGATTTAGATTTGTGACACCATAAACAACAATAATCCTCACAAGAAATAAATGTATAGTTTGGTATTGTTGAACATGCATGGTGTTATTTTCCTCACTTTTGTCCGTAGTATGCATTATTCATGACATGTACATACACATGACCCATTTCAAATGAGTTGATGATGACCTTTCACGACTTCTAGTGACTTTTGGCACAGCCAGCATCTTCCTTACTGAAGAGCTCACAAGGCAAAGGAACAGCCTGTTTATAAGGCAGCAAGCCTCGTGAACTCTGCAGTCTGTTTACTACATTAGGATTTTAGGTTTGTACTAATATACGTTAGGTTATGAAATGTTTAAAAAGGCCTGAGTACGTTTCAGAAACTCTGCCACCAGCATCAGCTTGTCAAGTCGAAGTCAGTCACTGAGAATGATTATTGTGGGTTTTTTGTGATGCATGTATTCCTGACTGGCTTCTAAACCACCCTATGCACCCCTTCCAGCCATCTGTCCTTTATTATGGGTATTTAATATTACTTAAAACCATGTTGCTCCTGTGCTTGTGACGCAAATCATACAGGTTGTGTCAGTTCAGACGAAAGTCAGGATTTCTAACGTTTAAAACTATGATAATAATGATAAAATATTATGTGGTTTGAAATCCAGGAAGATTCAGAGATTTGACTGTGGCGAAAAGCCATTTGACAAACGTCATGGTTTTGATCCCAGTGGATAAAATGACATTTTCTACAGCTCCCAAATTCCTTCCTGACCTTGATGATTTGGGCATGCTTCAACACAGGCCACACCGTACGGCCGCCAGTGGAAATTCTTTCACTGTGGGGTTGCTTTTGAACGGTGTTGTGTGAACTGAGAGGAAGTCTAACGGTGCTTCCGGCTCCACGAATGTGGCTTAACTTTGATGTAGCGAGGCATTCAAACTGCGCGAACAGCTATCTCTGGAACACAGAGGAATCCAACCCATAAAGGAACGTTAAAGGCTTCAATCAGGGGCTTGCCTGGATGACTGCACGTATTATGGTGACAGCTTAAATCAGTAAATCTGCAAATTACAGATTCCACATCAGACTATGGCCATCTGGGGACGAGAGCTCAAACGAGAACCCGTGGAGCCAGTGAATTATCCTGCAAACACACACACTCCCTCCTGTCAGACTCACCATATTCAGCTTGAGCTTTGCCTCCCCTCCTGTCCCAGTCGGCTGGTGGCCGCAGGAAGTTGCTGTTCTCTGTTTTGCTCCTGTATGAGCCATCGTGCTCCTCTGTTTGATGAGGAGATGAAACGGAGGAGGAGGAAGGCCACCAGTTTCCCCAGTTGGGAGAGGCCCAGCTGGGCTTTGTTTCCTTACGGAGGCCTTTCTCAGGCTCGTGGCCCTCGAGCCCGTCCACCACTTCAATGGTCACCTGTGTTGGGAAAAGTCAAATTGACATTGATGTCTAAAAACTAGAAAGACTTTGATCGTTTTCTTTCTAAAACGTTAGTTATTTGCAGAAAAGTGGCGCTTTCTGTTGCCCCTGCACACATCGCCCCCACCCCCTTCGTGTCCTCACACATGTGCCTCCCATATGAGGGGGAACACCACCCCTGCCCCTCAGTCACCCTCCCGCCTCTCGGGCTCTCTCCACCTAAGCACAGAGTTCAAAGGGCTACTCAGCCTCCTCCAGACCATGAAAGCCAGATGAATCCCAGGATCAAAGACACCCCCCACCCCCCATTCTCCCACAGCCTCACGCCCTTGCTCGATTGGTTGTTTTCCTCTCTTCCCACATCTTGAGATGTTAATACACTTTGTTCAAGCTCATATTTACCAACGATGCTTTCAAAAAGTGAGACCCCCCCCCCCCCGCTTTGTGGCTCAGACATCAGGATGATTTAACCACGACTGAAATGATTCAACCATCTGCATCAGTCAGGGATTTATGGACTGCCACACATTCACATAAGGCTACCGTCCATCTTCTTGCATGTGGGTTACTAGTGAGCCTATGGCGGCTAGCCTCTGCCGTTCAGCTGCCATGATGATTGACGTGCTGTCTTTCAGACGCTGTACTGGGACTTAAGAAGCGTAACAAGGAGGAGGAAGGAGAAAATAGTGTAATGATAATAGAAGCTTTGTGCTTGTATCAAACAGTTAAAGGCAGGTGCGCGTGCACCTGGGGTCACCTGTATGTTGGGGTTCTGTCCATCTATGTCTGCCTTGGAGAGGTCCGGGAAGTTCTGCAGGTCCAAGAGGAACGCTCCAGGGCCATCCCTGGGCACGTTGCTGCCCTGCGCCCAGGGAAGGGATGCAGGCTGACGGGTTCGCTGGTGCTCGGGACCGGACTTCCTGTCTTCAAGAACCAGCTGGGCAGAAGAGCCGCTTCTTGCATTTAGAGGTTTCTGGGAGGGAAATGAAAGGAACATTCTATTAGTTCAGAGCTAAAACGTTTGTGTTGTCTAAACTCTGCATGCTCGGCAACAATAGATTTATCTCCTGTGCTGACAGACGTTTGTGTGGTTTCGGCTTGGAGCCACTGAAGTAGTGGAACCGACTTCACGCTGTGCTCTTTGTGTCTGTCAGCCCCCATCGCACTGAAACCTCTAACAGCTCCTATGTGCAGCCATGGCTGTGTAGTGTTTCCATTTTTAACTTACCAAGTGCTACTTTTCCAAGCTGCTTTACCATAGTAGTATACATAAATAGTATGTTCTTTTGCTGGCTGGTAGAAAAGACGGATGGTTTTCCTACACTGGCTCATATGGAGAGACCTAAGCAATCCCTGCAAAATAATTACATCTGCCTCATCGAGGACAGAAAAACATTTGGTCCTCTGACGGGGGTGCTGTAAATCCATCCCAAAATGACAGATGAGGCATTTGTCCTCAATCAGGTATGCACAGAAGGAACAATTATTCCTAAATTGGACAGACAGCCATAAGTAGTCTGCAATCATCCATTCTGGGGTGGCAAAAAATAAGATCAAAGCAAAGCATCAATCATGCTACTTGTTTTTCTTTTTTCTTTCCTTCCCAGTGTTTTTGTGGCCAGACCAAGGCCTGAGACTTTGGGAGCTGCGCTCTACGTTTGCGGTGGCCTGTTGCAGACCAAGTGTCAGCGCAGCCACATTGTGGTGGTTAGAAAAGCCCCCACTGGGGCTGTTTGTGTGCAGCCAAGGTGCACTCCGGGGCAGCATGCACGCTGGAGGCGCCCTGCAGGGTGGAGGGATTATCCACGGGACAGCAGCTGGATGACTCTTCCCTCGTTCACAACTCAGATGGGCCCTAATGTGATGATGTGTTGGATTTGAAAGAATTTAAAAACTTTCACATCACTTTTTTTAATGAGCACTTATCCTGCATTTAAGATAATTATAAAACCAGCTATAATTTTGGGAAAGACGACTGCACGGTTCTTTAAAAAGCAAATAAAAAGAAAAGGAAGAGAGGGGAAAATAAGACGTTTATGAGAATTGATGTTCTGGATCATGATAATTGTAATGAAAAAATACATATTCCAGTTAAAACCCTCAAATATCTTGTGAGACGTCAGAAGAAGGAGCAGAACAGCCATCTGTGCTTTCCATGCACATCACAAGACCCTCCTTGGTTCAGTCAAAGGTACTTGGACTTTGAGATGCCCATGTGATAACCCTGCCTTTCATGTTCCCAGTCTTCGGATTTCACTCAGTGGCTGTAATTGAGCTCCGCTGAGGGAGCGACCCACGGAGCACCCGCAGGTTTAATCACGACGTAAATGCAAACATACAGCGGTAATAACACGACAACAGGTGCCTCATCTGAGCCGCTCATAATCCCACAGTAGAATTCCTTTAATCTGTAGACGGTTGAAGTTTTATAGTAACATCATTATTCAATTTGTCCATATTTGGCGTGAGAATGATGACCTACTATAAAATCCAGGTCCACTGAGGATTCACTCCTTCAAAATCAAACTAATTCTGTGGTTGGATAATGTCAAAAGCATATTTTATATTAGGACAATAATGCTAATAATCAGCACAATTACCTTCAACGACTAAATAAGGACAGCACTAGTCTGTGTTATGAGTTTGGATGCATGGTCTATGTGAGGAAAATAGCCACATATTCCACTGCTATCATCTTCCATCTTGTTCTAAAACAGCCATTAGTGCAACTTAAAGAGCAAAAACAAGGAATACTGAAGACCCTCCAAGCCTGAAGTGAACTTAAACCAACATTATTGCACAAAATATAGATGTTTTTCCATCTATTGGCCAGCATTACCTGCCAATAAACATCAAATCTTAAAAGACTGATTTGAATCTTATGAAAATGCTATTTTACAAAGTTTCATCTGTTTACTAAAGTGTAGGTTTGCTCGATTTTGGAAAACCTTACTGTTATGGAAATTTGATATTTCACTGTTTAATCCTGTTAACAAATGTCCTGAAGCATTCTCACACAGACACACTCACACGACGTTCTTCCCACACACACACACACACACTCTCTCTCTCTCTCTCTCTCTCTCTCTCTCTCTCTCTCTCTCACTCCCATTTCTTTCTTATCTTTTTGTTTAACTAAAGTCTGCGACCAGAAGTTCGGGGCGTTTTGCCTCGTGCATATGCCGCAGTTATAACTGGTTGACTTATTGCTTAACGTGTCTCTCTTTTTCTCTTCGATCAGGAAAAGGGTTGTTGGTAAACATACTGATAAAATCCACAACACTTACAATCACAGGTATTTTCGTCGCTCATTGAGTTGGTAAAGACTATCCAGAGTTCATATTTTAAAGAGTTTGCATGCATAGATTTACTTGAGTTGGCAGCAAAGATGTGCTGCTCAGTGAAGAATAAGCGTGAGAATAAATCACATGACCAAAATCATTTTTGACTAAAATACACGGCTCTATTTAGGATAAGAAATGTTACAAATAAACATATTTGTAACATCCACACATTCGCTTCAAACACATGTAGACACCAATGTTTAGTTAAACATAATTTTCTACTTGAAAACAAGAGCTGTGTTGCTATGGAACCCTGGATGTCCAACCCGAAAGGTTAGTGAAAAAAAAAACATATTTTTTTTTAAACATTGGTGCTTGGACAAAGAACTATGACAAAACATACATTGACCCTTTAATTTAATTGAGTTAATTTTTTTTTACTTGCGGTGTGTCTTGCCCTCATTCTTCCATCTTTACTTTTGTGTGTTTTTTGTTTCCATAACAACACAAGAAGGACATTTAGCCATCTGACAGGGAGGAAGTGTCCGTCATTAAGATAAAAAAAACCAAATAAAAACACGCTTGCAAAGTGAAAGTGGCAAATAATTTTCATAATGATCATTTTTGCCAATTATGTTTTTTTTGTTCTATTTGAAACAGAAATTCTTGCACAGCTCAAAACTTGTAAAACTTTAAACTAGAAAGTTTTGATTCAGCCATAAGAACAAAAACCTTTATTTATTTTTATTTCGTAGTTTTAATCATAATTAGAAATATTGCATCATTGATTGATTGATAAGTGACGGTATAAAAGATTAAAAGTAAAAGTTCTTGGGTTCAATTTCTTGTTTTTACAGAAGTTTCTTGTCGGAAATGTTTTTGCTTATTTAGTTATTTAAATTTCAAAGAGACTCACTGACGTGTTAAACAATCAGCTTTGATGGTGGGCTGCTTTACAGTGAGAGGGGCGTGCTTTAATTTGGAGATCAAAAGTGACACAACAGCATTCAGTTCATCATCTGGGGGCCTCCCAGGATGTCCCCCACCAACACACACACACACACACACACACACACACACACACACACACACACACACACAAATCATCACCCCCAAAAGGCATGAATGAACACTCGCACACAAGCTACCCCCATCCCCTCTCCCTCCACATACTATCCCCCCCCCCCCCCCCCTTTGTACTCTGTGAGGAGCTGCTTAAAGTGGCATGACTCTATTTTCATTTGGGAGCCACTCAGGGCCCCCCCCCCCCCCCCCCTCCCTGCCACAGAGGGTAACAGGAAATGAAGGCCCTCTGCATTGCACCCGATGCTTTTCAGGGTGCAAAAAGAGAATCGCCCATCCGTTGTCACACACCTCGTGGGTGGACACCAACGTTTATTTGCCCAATCAAACAAATATTGGGAATAAAAGACTAAAGGAGTGGAAACTAATTTGTGTTGTACAGGAAGTCCCCGCTCTGGGTCAGTGAGCGTAAAGCCATTGGGTTTCGCTGAATGGTTCTTTTTGGTATTTTTATTGCGACACCTTTAGACGACAAAACACGCCCTGGGCTGTGACATGCATATGAAAGATGACATCACACTTTCTGATGGAGACTTAGTGAGGGCTAAAAAGAATAAAACATTTAAAGAATGTTTATGTAAACAGGTAGAATGGGATGTTTTTCCGTTGGTTCCTCAGGAGAAACTTCCTGCTGCTCCCCATCCTCCTCATCCACCTTTTGGCTGGGTGACAAATATTCCATGAATTCCTGGATTGTCTCCTCAGCTTTTCGTGGCCCAAAAAAAAATAATAAAACACACAAATAAACAAAGGCTAAGAGATAAATGAAAACCCCTTCCATCGTTTTACCCGAGTCCCGCTAAAGCGTTGGTGGGAAAGTGTCGATCCCCTGAGACCGAAGGAAAGAGTTGGAGTGGAATTCTAAATATACATCAAAAAGCAGCTGAAGGATGCTTAACACTCTAAAGGAGCCCGCTGATCCCAGACCCGTCATAACCCCTCTGGTCAGGATTCAGGAGCTCTACCAGGAGCTCCGGCTGGTGGTAAAACGGAGAGTTAAGCCATTAAACTTGTCTCCAGAGGTGTCATGTTGACAAATGTCTTCCCATTGTGGATCCCAGTCCTGAAGGGTGTCTGACCAGACTGGGAGCTTTACAGATCTGCATTCTGGAGACAAATGCTTGGTTTTACAACAAGCTGGAAATATTACAATGGGGGCTTTGGGGGGGGGGGGGGGGGGGGGGGGGGGGAGAGAGAGACTCAGATTAGACCTGATTGACAGTGATGAGCCCCTGGTGACAGAAGAGAAGTGCCTGCAGCTCCTGTTTAACCCCCAACAACAGGAGGTGTGTCTGCTATGGAGGGCTGATCCCTGACCCGGGATCAGCTCCTACCCCTCTGGGGTACTTCTGGGGAGACTACAACCATGTCAGCCCCCTCCTGAGAGGGATGGATGGAGGCTCTAAACTCCTGCGTTATACACCACATAAGGGGGCGCGTTCCGGACTCACCTCTTGGTGTGCGGTGTCCTGATCCAGGCTCACAGTAACATTCCCTTGAGGCAGCGGATTGCTGCGCAGCACCGTGATGTGCAGGGTGAGCAGCAGGAGTCCCAGAAGCAGCAGCAGCTCTGCCGCCAGGCGCACCATCCTCTTGACGCGGCCGCTCTTAGGAGCTGGCGGTGTGGCCGGAGCGCCGACTCCGCCCCCTCCCGGTGCAGAGGCTCCGATCTCTGGATCCGCCGGGGACGAGGAGCCGCAACACCCCTTAGGAGCCACTTCGGGAATCAGAGCAGCAAAAAATGAGGGGAAACGGATAAAAAAAGGGGGTGAGGGGTTTGGGTTTTTTAAACACTGGATTTATGTATTTCTAAGTGAAATAAGTTTTATTTTAACGTGATCTCCTTTAATTAATCAGTCATAAGTGTAAATCTGAGCTGGGCCGATCCACTTCTGTTGCGCGCTCCCTCGCGAATCTCCACGCTCAGGAAACTTGCAGCTGGTGTCCCCGCCGCATTCGCAGCCTCATCATGCCACAGGTTTCATCACCTTTGCCTCATCAGCGTTTGCGCACTTCTGGCGTTGTCCGCACTCTGCGCGTAATGATCCAGCGCATGATCCGGCGACTGTTGGGGTGTTAACCCGAACCAGGAAACGCACGCATCAGATCTTCCAAGTGTTGGTTCTGAGTCCAGAGGGACGCTTCCAACGAGAGACCCGCTTCACGAGGACTTGGTCGCACGCTGGTGTTGTTGGCGTCCTGAGCTGGTTTTATACCAAACGCCCCTGCGCGCGCGCCATCCCCCTGATTAACTCTTTCCTCCCTCCCAGAAGACCAAAGCTCCCCAAATTCTACCAAAAGATAACGTACTTTCTGCTCACGTGACTGAAATGGAAGAAATTAGAAGTTCTTGAAGTTTTAAATTGTTAAATATCAGCTGAATAATTCCTTGGGAGCCACACTGGGAATCAGCAGCAGCACAATCTTTCCTTAAAGGGAGGTGTATTACGATCCTTTTCCCTAAGTTATAACAGTCATATGGTCAATACAAAACATGTGTATTAAGTTATTTGCACTAAACCCTTCTCACAATCACAAATCTCAACAGTTTCATTCTTGAAATTTTCAGTACCTTCCAGAATGAGCTGTTTCGGGGCTTTGTAACTTAAAAAAAATAGCTGGAGCTGGCAATGCCCAGCCATCCACCGCTCAGGCTGCTATAAGCTGAGAAGCTCCGATATCTAGGTGGAGCTCATAGTAGAGCCACTGCTCCTCCAGCACCAGGTCTCTCTTGCACATGAGAGGGTTGGTTCTATTCTAATTTCCCTGTCTATGACATCACAATAGGGAGACGTTTTGAAACAGCTTGTTTTAGGAAAATAATTCTTAAAACCAAACTTTTACTCCCAACATGGCGGTCCAGTATGATGAGGCAAAGACATAAATTCTTATAAAATGTACCAGTTTGGTCTCCTTCATTAAATGGTAAGTACTCAGAGTACAGCAGTCCAAACCAATGCAACTCTGCCCTTTATCTGCTTCCCTCCAACCTCCCTTCCCCGAGTAGAACAATCTCTGTCTAAATGGAAAACAGAGAGGAGCGACAACGGACCCAGTGGTGGACATCAAAGGCGTAGCAGAGGATCCCCCTTCAGAATGGCAGCCACATGCCATTCCAATAAGTGCAGTGTATTTGGATCCGTAGTTCAAAAGAGGCTGATGCAGGCAGGCAGGTCTCCGGGGGACTCACCACCCGTAGTCTGGGCTGGCTGCGCTGACGTTTGGGATGCCAACGCAAGCCGTGCGCTTGTGGTGAAGCTGAAGCGGGTTAAGAGGACTAGACGGACGCTTGGCCAGTCTTCTTCTGCACATGTGGCACTGCTTTTAAAACCAATACTAGTGAGAGGAAACTGTTGATGACAATAGAATCTTTATTAATCCATCGATAAGGAGATTTGTATGTTTGCTTCACTGCACAAGGAACTCACTCTCAGTTAAAGCGAAGGTAAACAAACCAACAGCAGACCTCCTGAGGACGCTAGTGCATCTTCATACAACGAGGCTGGCTTGAAGCTTCTCCTCTGCAGCTTTACCATGACTTCACAGATCTGATGATTAGAGGAGCTGGTTCTTATTGTTTCTGGCGGCACGAGCCAGATGTGAAGTGTTGCCTTACAGGACAAAGCGATCCAGCAGAGTTTAGAGTTCAGTTTGTTTCATTTAATCTTCACAACATTCAGTGTTTAGTTTATTCGCCGTGCCTTTCCTAAGTGCTGCGTACTTTATCTGGGTGTCAGCTTGTGAAACTGGTGTTGTTTATGGAGATGAACACACAAACATCGTCATGTCCCTGAGGAAAAGAAAAACACGTGTTGACTCGACCCGGTTTGACACATTGTGCTAACACTTATATCACCCTGCTATAATCCTTCCTACATTAATCAAATGATAATTGTTAGGTTAGGCTTCGGTTGGCTGAGGCATGCGTGCTCTGCATGCTTACCCTCACACGTGCAACACAGTTTGTGAAAATGAGATCAACGGGTCTCTGAAACATCAACAATTAAGCCGGTTAGACTCGGCGCGTGTGCGCGCCCTGGCCACAAAACCTGCAGCAACACCTTTTGTGTTTGTGTGAGGTTTGGCGACGCGTCGGTGAGGCAATAGCTGTGTGATCTATTATTTACAAGGAGGCCGTCATTTTACAGTGGAGATGAAAGTGGCGTCACGCGGAGGAGCGTTGAATAAAAACTTCTCACTTCGGCTGTGCAAATAATCACGGATTAGAAAACCTGAGAAGCGACGACGTGGAAAGCTCAGAGCTTCTAGAAAGACGTCGGTCAGATAATTTAGCAAACGTTCAAAGTCAGTCAGATCTAAAGAGTAAAAATACAAATACTTATCCTCACTAACAGCACACAGAAGGGCGGGTTCTCAGCAAACATTCAGTTCAGTCTTTAACATTCACCGTTTTACACCTTTTCTTTTGTCAGTAGTTCATCATTAAGGGGACGTTAAAACATCTTTTACATCTTTTTGAGCTGAAATGTTAAAACTGGATCTTCTAGACTAATACAAATGTAATTACGTCATTGTACATGGATTTTTTTCTAATTATTTAAGTTAAAACCATCCCAGGACAGCTTGTGCACAAGTTTCCAGTCAGTATTCATAAAAATAAAATAATGTAAATATATTAAGAAACACGCTTCAGTAATTCATGTTTAAAAGAAGAAAATAAGCTCCTGTTGATTCTCGTTGTGTTGTAAACACATAAAAGGAGCTGCCGTGCATGTGTCCCGTTCTGTCCTGTAGGTGTTACCCTACGCTGTGCACGAGGGACGCTTCATTTTCACACCGAGAAGTTCAGGCGGCGAGAGGAACATCAGCTGTTTGTTTCTTCACAGGGGTCAGGACGCGACGGATGCTTCCTCCGGGAAAACTTCAGGCACAGATTGTCTCCCACCTCGTTCAGATGGTGCAGCACCTGAGGGGCAACAGGGATTCTCAGTCATGTTAAAGTGAATAAGTCACTTCAGGTGTGACCCGGTGTCACGCTGGGCGTGTACCTGGTTCAGCATGTCTCTAGTGTGCGCTGCAGACACACAAAAGCGAGCCCGAGCCTCCGTGATCGGTGTGGCCGGAAAGCCGACCACCACCACTCCTATTTTCCTAGCAAGCATCTCTCGAGCAAAAGCCCTGGTAAGTAAAAAAAATAAAGGAAACAATAATTAGTTTTAGCACAAAATAATAAAAATACATTGTGTACAATTAAAGTAATTATATTTTTTCTACATTAATGACAAACTATTAAATGTTTCCACAGTGGCACAGAGTTGAGAGTAGAAATCTGAACAATCGAGTTGAAACTAGAAAGGTTTCAATCACACATTCAATCCAATATTAATATTTTATACCATCACTGTCATAATGCAACCATCCAATAAATAAAGTCACAGTAGTTCACTCACACAAGGCATTGTGGGTATTGTAGGTCTTTGCATTAGTGCAGGTTTAGTTTCATATCCACTTTTAGAGGGGACACATTGTGCCTTTTTATCTTAAGGTATAATAGTTCTATGACTCATAAAATATGTTTAAGGAGTTTTTGTTGCACTAAGTCCCTCTCATATAAAGTTATCTCAGCACTTTTATTCTTGACATTTTCAGTGCCTTCCAGAATGAACCATTTCAGGGCTCTGTCAGTTAAAGAAAACAAGCTGGAGCCGACCACGTCCACCCATCCACCGCTCAGGCTGCTATAATCTGAGAAGCTCCGATATCTGGGAGGTGCTTGGAGTAGAGCCGCTGCTCTTTCAGCAGCAGCTCTCTCTTGCACATGAGGGCCGGTTCTATCATAATTTCCACGTTTATGACATCACAAACGGCGGCTTTTTGAAACAGCTTGTTTTGGGCAAAGAATTAATGAAACCAAACAGTGACAGAAAATTAATGGATGGGTTTTTAGAAGCAGTAGATCGCTACAAAAGGAGTCAAAAGTGAGTTCTGCATAACATTTCCCCTTTAAATCTATAAGAAAATAATGTATTCTCAAAATGATCCCTTTTGACTTCTTTCACAGGAAAATCTGACATAAACATTTATATTTTCTTCGTCTAATCTGGGTGGCAGTTCAGTATGATTCACAGAAGCTGTTGGGAAATAAAAGGAATTGTGTTCAGAAAATTAAAATATTCTCTCAGTGGAAACTGAACAAGCAGAGTTGTTTAAAATGGATTTGTTGCTAGGATGAGTGAGAATAAGATCTGTGAGATCTGGCTTCATGAGACACCATCAGAAATATTACTGGATAGGATGGATAATAACTGAAACCGGTGCTGAAAAACACTTCAGAACTAATTAATTCTGTTCCTGAGTGGATCAAACGGTCCAGTTATATATCTGATCTCTACCTGATGTCATCTCTTAAGTGGTTACAGACTCTTGGAAATGCTCAGAAAAAGCAAAATGGCTGCCATCCACACCACTTAGAGATGATACGAGATGAGCGAACCAGAAATCACTCGTGACACCACGAGTCTCCGAGGTTAATATTTAACGGTTTGCAACCATTTGAAGCATCGTGAGTAACCAGATTGTTTTGCTTGTGCGGGTTCGAGTTTAGGCGTACTTACACCACTTTGGCTGGCATGTAGAGGAGAAGTGGAACCACTGGCGACTCATCGCCGCCGTAGATGATGAAGCCCATCTCCTTCAGCCTGGCTCTGAAGTACCTGGTGTTCTCTGCCAGTTGGCGTATCCGTCGAATGCCTCCAATTAAAGCAGAGACAGCACCAGATGTACGTGAGCAAAAGCATCTTGATTTCCCCCGTCCACCCCAGGGAGCAACGTTATACTGCAGCATTAGCAAACGCAGTCTGAGTTTCTCTTCAGTGGCATCTCATCCTGAGAGGCCATTATGTTGCTCATGACGACAACTCAAACGCAGCTCCAGATGGTTCCGTTTTGTCTGACTGACAGCGTGGCATACGCGCTTGTTTGCTGCCTAAATGAGGGCTCACAAATTGGCTATGATGGATTTCACACGATCAGTGACTGACAGTGGAGCTTAGCCGTGACTGAGAGCAGATATAAATGACGCTTGTACGTTCAGAGTTTGAGATGAAAATGTAAGAAAACACATCAAAGGGAGGCAGAGGCGGCCCGCTCCGTGTTTTCCTGAACAATGCCAGTCACCGGGGAGTCTGCTTGTTCTGTGGCTGCAGCCCGGCTCGGACTTTGAACACAGTTTTGTTTCCATCTGATTACCTGGAAACAGACTGGCAGGTCTTTCAAAGAGATGTAAGAGAACACTTTAAATCCCCTTATCTCAGCTAAGCAAGAGCAGGAGACTGAGATACGGAAGGATGGAGGGGAAGGAGGAAGAAAACAAAACAAATAAATATTCAGACTTCTGCCAAAATGCACACAGCCCATTTTGTAAATTGCTCCTTTCTGCTAAAATGGAGGCCACGCAGGTCAAAAACTGGCTGCAAGGCACGGGAATGACACGGGTGGACGAGGACGTGTGGATGTTGCTGGCTGTCGGAGTAAAGCAACGTTCGCTATCAAAGAAAAACACAAGAGGTTTCCTCCACAGAGATTTTATATTTTAAAGGTGCAGTATGATACTTTTTCTGGAACCTGATGACAATCAACAAATGAAATGTTTTTTCTGGGGATGAATAATTTTAATCATCTCAGAAATGCAAAATCCTGGAAACACCTGTCCTGTTCTTTTCAATTCAATTCAATTCAGTTCAAGTTTATTTATAAAGCGCCAAATCACAAGAGTCGTCTCAAGGCACTTCACATAATAAACATTCCAATTCACAGTTCATTAAGCCAATCAGAAATAATGTTCCCTATATAAGGAACCCAGCAAATTGCATCGAGTCACTGACTAGTGTCAGTGACTATACAGCAATCCTCATACTAAGCAAGCATGCAGCGACAGTGGAGAGGAAAACTCCCTTTTAACAGGAAGAAACCTCCAGAGAATCCTGGCTCAGTATAAGCAGCCATCCTCCACGACTCACTGGGGATCGAGAAGACACACACACACACACACACACACACACACACACACACACACACACACACACACACACACACACACACACACACACACACACACACAATACATATATATATATATACCAAGTAGTGTTTCTATGGTTACATTGAGATTTCTTAGTAAATTTGGTATTTACTAATATTTGGTGAGAGATAGACTTTATTGTATTTATCCTAGTGAATCCATAATTAAACGGATAAACTAGTAGTAGCACATCCAACGACAAAGAGAGTAAAAAGTTATTATCAGGAGAGGGAGAATGTCTAAGTGGTTAGCAGCAGTGTGCTAGACGATGGCCCCCTCCATGAGGCCACCACAGCTCAGCAGAACATCGTTGTAGCTTCTTCTGGGGAGAAAAACACTTAGAGAGAAAATAAAGTTAACAGCTGAAATAGCAGGAAATAATACAGGGGTGTTCCACAAAAATAAACAATAATGAACAAGAGTCTGCATCTAGACCTGCAGAAAGAGAGAAGAAAAAAACAAACAAAAACAATGGGACACAACAACAATACAACAAGATCAAGCTATCACTGCGTCAACTTGATGGAGGAATATATAATCAACATTGTTTAACTGAACAATCACATGTTAATAAATCACAGTGCATTAAGTGCCCACCACAGTCTTAAGACATGTGTTGAACGTGCCCAAGTCCATACATATGAGAGCACCATGTGAGCACCTGTGTGTGTACACGCGCTTGTTTATGTAAGGTTTCTCTATAGGAGCGTCCAACAGAGAGTGTGAGGGACCACAGGTCCGCCCCCTAAAGATGTGTAGGAGACAGAGGGAGCTCCAAGTCCCAGAGATCCAGGAGCTGTCCCAGAGCACAGGAACCCCAAGGAGACTGCGACCAGAAAAGCCCCCGCCCCCCTCGAGAGGCGCAGAGGATCGCCCCGGGGGGCCACAACCAGCAGCCGGCAGAGTCCCGGGAGATATCGGCGGCAAGCTCACAGGCCCGCCCGCAGCCTCCCACCCCATAGCCGGCCGAGCCCGGGACCCAGCGACCTGGGACCCAGGGGTGACCACCCCCGCCCTGGACCCAGCAGAGCCCAGGGGCCCAGACCCCACCAGGCAGCCACCGGGATTGGTCAGGCAGATGCCAAAAATCTTAAACTCCCTGACCCGGGAGCCACGACCCAGGCAGACCAAGGCACCGCACTCCACACCAGGTGTGGCAGGGAGAGGGGAGACTAAGATCTATATCATCAGAAGAAGTCCCAGGAGAAGGGAGGAGTCAAAGGCCCCACCTGACATATACAGTCATACACAAACACAGTCACACACTCCCTCCCTCATGCTCACACATGCACATACAACCCAAGACTTACAAAAATGCACGCCGGACACCCACTCATGCTCCCCATACACACCCTATTCACTCTGGTCCCGGTACTGCTGCACATGGGGTACAACCATCACCGGTTACCAGTGTTCAACCCTTTCTGCTGGGGTGCTGATGAGCAGCCCCCCCCCCCCCCCCCCCCCAACGCTGAGCACAGCAACCCACCACCCCAGACCCCAACTGGACAGCCGGATCGCCCACCTAGCTTCCAGCCCCAGGAAGCCAAGCAACAACAGAAGTGTGCTAAAACCGCTAGTCTCCCTCCGCCTGCTCCAATATGGTGTTAGTGAGTGTTGATGAGGTGTATTCCATGGTTGTGGTGAGCGGGCAATGTGGGCATTGTCTGGCCTACACCAGCTGATGCCACCGCACCACCCCACTTACACCCACAGCCCTCAGTGTCTAAGTGCAGTTTAAAATTGGAAGTGGGCACCGGCACTTGGGATGAGGCTGAGATATCCCCCTGCCAAGTGCCGTTGAATGTGCTCACTCCCAAGGCCCCAAGTGTGTGTTTGTGTGGAATGTCGTTGGTGGAAGTGTATAAGGTGCAAATAAAATTGGGGGACAGGTTGCCACAGGAATGCGGAAATGGGGTCCATACCCACACTCTCTGACTTGCCCACCCCCCAAGGTCCTATGTGCATGTTTGTGTGATGATGTGAGAGCGCAAGTGGAGAGAAATGTGTGGGGATGGGGAGAAATGGCTGGTTGGGCTTAACCCTCCAGGAAACCAGCTACCACACTGGCACCAATACGCACCTCTGTTGTCAAAATGCCACAGAGAGCATGGAGACCCCAGCCCATCCTGCCAGGGCCCAAAGCAAGAGCATCACAGAGCCTCACGGAGTCTGAGGGCACCAACCCAGCCCCACCCAGCCCCACCCCAGCAGAATATCTACGACCATCCCTGCATTTGCACAACTTCTGGATTATAAAAGACTTCCCCCTCCCCTGTGATGGGACAGCAGAGGAGCCAAGGTCTACCCGAGGCCCCTGAACCTGAGTCAGGCAGTGCTGCATGTTTCTGCCTTCTCCCAGGCAGCATACATGTCAGGACCCGACATATATATGTATATATATATATATATATATATATATATATATATATATATATACATATGTGTGTGTGTGTGTGTGTGTGTGTGTGTGTGTGTGTGTGTGTGTGTGTGTGTGTGTGTATATACGTGCGTGCTGAGTCTGATGCAGTGTTGGAAAGTTGTGTGGTTGTGCCATACAGGTCTAAAGGTGCAGAAGCAGGTAAAGAGGAAGGGAAAATACAGATACAGGTTAAAAAAGAAGAAAGAACTAAAAGGAAAAGGTGATAGGGGTGTGAAGTGGTGATGAACAGGTGATCTCATCATCTAGAGAACGGATTTAGCAGCTGTTTAATCCTGACGTGATCAAACCCAGTGAATCCTGATAAGAATAATAAATGTCTGACCTGATGTTGGGCTAAAACAGCCAGTCAGTCACTCCTCGCTCCTTGTAAAGTTTATTGACCACATAAAGCTTATCCACCGAGATGACAGCCCTCTTCCCATCCTGGATAAACTTTTTGCGCAGCGGAACTCAGCGCCGATCCAGAATTTCCTTAGAGAACTGGCCATTTACACTGAAGTCTTTTCCTTTGAGCTCTCTTCCGTGACTTTTAACAAGATTCTTCTGCTTAAAATGTTCAAATTTAGCCACGATGGGACGAGGTCTTCTGCTGTGCACTCGTCTAGCTCCAAGGTGATGTACCTGGTGAAAGGTGATGTTTTTTACCGTTTCTTTGGGTATCTTCATTTGGGTCTGGAGAAAGTTTTTTATTGTTTGCTTGCAGTTCTCCGCCCCTCCCGTCTGCTCCGGCAGACCTGCGAACACCAAATTATCCCTCATGCTACGGGCCTGAAGGTCCAAAACCGTCTTCTTCAGAATCTTGTTGTCCTGGGTGATCTGCGTCATTCCCTCTTCCAGGGAAGAAACGGACTCCCGCAGAGACGCGTTCTCAGCGGGGAGCCGCTCCACCTGCTCCACGCTGAACTCCAAAGATGTTCGGAGGTTCTGAAACTCCTGGTGTAGAACCTCAAGCAGATGTAGTCGCCCCTCAATTTTTTATTCGACAAAAAACCATAACATCCGAGGTATAAAACTACGCCACGTCAGCTCTAACGCCAGTTCAAAGCGTTCCAGAGAAAGTGACGGAGTGGCCAATCCTGATCTAAACTCTTTAACCGAAAGAACAATGACAAGCTGAAAAATCCAGTCGCTATTCCAACAGCGGCAACAGTTCCTTTCAGAACAAAAACTCAACCATCCGGACCCGGGCTTGGGTCTCACCAGACGCCAATAACTTGTCGTGTACCCAGATGTAACTCAAGACGGGTTTGATCGGAACCACGGCTTTTCCTACCGGCTCGGTTCCAGAGAGGGTCCACTGGACCTCGATATTCCTGATCTACAGAGGACTTCCACTAAGGGTAGGTAGACCGGCATGATGGTGTCTCATGTGTTTAGGAACTTCCGAACCAAAGCTTAATGCGAGGACAACAGCTTCAGTTCCCGTCAGAACTAATCGCTTCTTCGGATTAGCTGGTTCTGATTTAACATCACACGTCATCCATTTACCGTCCCATCCATTTTAGTTACACGTCTAGTTTAATTTGTTAGTAATAAAATTCTTAACTTTTAAACTTGACTCTCTCTATTCTGTTGTCTCTGAGTGAATACGTAGTGGTTATCTAATCCCTGCAATAAAAAGATCCAATCTTCTGGTTTAAATAACTTTGCGATCCGTAAGGTAGATTTCATATTTCCTAAGGAATCCCACGCCTTATGGCTCATTAAATAACTGAAATCCATTTAATTACATCAAATAATTAAAAAAATCATCAGCAGAGAAGAATCGTATTGAATTGTATCAGTGGAGGGTTTCACCGTATCGTTAATGTTTCGTATCACTGCTAGCAGAGGTGTGGACTCAAGCCACATGACTTGGACTCGAGTCAGACTCGAGTCATTATTTTAATGACTTCTGACTTGACTTGATAAAATCTATAATGACTTATGACTTGACTCGGACCTCAACACCAATGACTTTCGACTTGAATCGACTTGCATCTGTTGACTTGATGATGACTTGAGCATATTTAATGTTTTAGCACAAAAGTGGCCCAACATGGGCAAAAATCATAAATTATTCTTCGTTCTGGGTTTGATTTACTGCTAAATGCAGCAGCTCTTTGTTTATAATCTGTTTCAGTTGCACTTCCTGCGTGTTTGAGCAAATAAATGAAGCTTTAAGAAGCTTTAATACAAGAATTTATTTATTATCATTGTCATTAAATTGAAGTTGGACAGATGGCTTGATTATGACTTGAAAGTTCAAAGTTAAGGACTTGGACTTGACTTGGACTTCCACATCACTGACATTAGACTTGACTCGAACTTGGTTGTCTTTGACTTGGACTTGACTCGAGACTTGACTGAAAAGACTTGTGACTTGCAAAGCAGTGACTTGGTCACACCTCTGACTGTTAGTGATTTGCCTGAGTGGTGGGGATTCACATCCCTACTCTACACATACCCCTTCTTGGCTTGGAGCAGCTGAACAGGAAGCGAAGCTAGAGCTGGACTGTCTAATGTAACACACTCAGCGTACCGTTCTGTTGGTCGTTTTTCATTGAAGGAGTACTTTTACATGTTCTGTCCTCGGTGGGAAATGTTTAGGATTTCCCAGATTGTTGGTGGCTTTAATATGTTGTGATTCTGAAGCTAAAAACTGCTCTGTTTTTACCATAACAATGCCTCAAAATCGCAGAAAAGGTGCCAACAACAGGTAAGTCAACGCAAGATTTTATGGTGGACAGTATCCGTTGCTTCCAGTGTTTTACTACTTTTTGCAACCATCAGAGTCTGTGACTTGGGGGTTGGACCTTAGAATAATTTTTTTTCTTTAAACTGTAGCTTGCTTGAACATCTTTCCCCCAGAATGTCTACTATACCTTTAATTGGCACTGCGGCTGACGATTAAAAAAAAAATAAGACAGCGCTGTTTTCTGCTCCCTCCCCTCTATAAGACAGGTCAAGACTGATTTTTCCATTCATTGGGCTACGTCAGATGCAAAGCATGTCTTGTGCAGAGCCAGATGAAAGTTACTCATCTTTGCATGAACCCACACTATACCTCAAAGAAGGCTCAGTTCTTGCTTTGATCAACTCCTTACAAATCTCCAATCCTAATTCTTGTTTTCCTTTTATGATGCATTCATTCACTTTTTATTATTACCCTTAGATTTACTCTTTCTACTGAAACTACATACATTACTAATTATGCAAAGGCTACTCACTTATGGTGACAGGGCCTGGTGACTGCCTGTGTGTTCTGATGCCATTAAATCGGTTAGTTTGTAGAGTAATAGCTTCCCTCACAACACATACATGAAAATACTCACGGACTGCACAGTTCTGCTTTCCATACCTCTGCAGACCTCGTGTAATTGCTTCCACATTTTCTGACTAAGCAGCTGTTTGTATTTTCCTCTAGGTCCAGGTCTGAGAATTTACTTTGGTAGTGTGATCTGGATTCGGTTTGCTTTTGTTTCTAATAAAAATATAGAAAAGGTGTAAAAATGTATTGAAACCAGACATATATGACAGTGTGAGGATATAGAAAGCTAGAAGGGGATCCTCACAAAGTCTCACATTTCTTGCACTTTCTGACTCAAAGTGATTAAACTGAAAACTCCATCCTTAAATTCTGTTAACTTATGCAATGGTATTTTAAGATAGACTAACACCTCCTTTCCACCAGAGGTAAAAGGATCATGAAACAGCTGTGAAACGCCAGCAAAATGTACTTTGTGGTAATTAGCCACTGTTATAGTGGGTGATTTCCTGTCCACTGCCAGCCAAGTGTACAGTTTTGGATGCGTCCCACAAGTGAGGGGACTCTTTCATTACGTTACGAGTCTATTTTTACACACACTGTTAACCAAAACATGTCAAAATAAGCGGTTTAGATCAGGACGTACAGGAAGTCAAA
The DNA here is from genome assembly GCF_043380555.1 of Nothobranchius furzeri. Taxonomy (NCBI): domain Eukaryota; kingdom Metazoa; phylum Chordata; class Actinopteri; order Cyprinodontiformes; family Nothobranchiidae; genus Nothobranchius; species Nothobranchius furzeri. The sequence goes on from NC_091752.1 coordinate 1,153,482, forward strand.
CACAGTGTATAACATCCGGAAACATCCAAAATAAAAGTCAAGTGCAGATAAACGTACATCACTTCCTGTGAAACCCCTGCAGCCGGTGTAAAAAACAGAAAAAAACCCACAAACCAGCAAGAGGCCGACTGATATGGATTTTTTTAAGGCTGATGCCAATACCGATTTTTAAAGAATTTTGTCGCAGATGGCCGATATCTAAAACCGATTATTATCTCATTCACTGACAATGATGACTTAAGGCGTCATTTGCATTTTTTTACTGTGTGAGCATTGAAACGAGCCCTTGCACTGTGAGAAGAACCATCTCAGCTCTAAAGCCGATCTTCATCCGCATGCGTCATACATCAAGTGATCAGGAAGCAGAACATCCATGTGTTAGGAGATCATTCTGGGCCGCTGCTGTAAAAAAAGTGAGGCGCAAACCAGAAAAGCTTCTGCCGATCACAATTCAACAACAGATTATGAAAGAACGGATGAAGCTTGAAATGCGCAGATTCTTCCTGATGTAAGAGGTGAGTCTCCTCTTTGTTGTTTTGGCGTCGACATCGTCCTAGCGCACAACGTTCTGTGACTCTTAAAAAACAGTAAAAATGGTGAGAAACGCTGGCAGCGAATGAGTTAAGGCTGATATACATACGTAGGTTTTAGCAGCACATTGATTGTGAAAGACAACGGAACACTCACTGTGTGCAACATAAATTAAATAAGTCAACAAATCACTTCAAATCAACTTTTACTCCATGATGTAGACTTAAACTCCTGCAGCACAGAGGAAACATGTTAAATACGTCAACACGGTGGATTTACTAGAAGCTTTAAAGAACAAACTCTGGACGGTGTGAGGTGAGTTTGTCTCACTGCAGAAATAAAAACACACACGGAGCGTCAGCAGTCAGACGCAGCCTCACCAACACTCGTGTGTGTGTGTGTGTGTGTGTGTGTGTGAGTGTGTGTGTGTGTGTGTGTCTTCTCCATCCCCAGTGAGCCGTGGAGGATGGCTGCTTATACTGAGCCAGGATTCTCTGGAGGTTTCTTCCTGTTAAAAGGGAGTTTTCCTCTTCACTGTCGCTATATGCTTGCTTAGTATGAGGATTGCTGTATAGTCACTGACACTAGTCAGTGACTAGATGCAATTTGCTGGGTTCCTTATATAGGAAACATTATTTCTGATTGGCTTAATGAACTGACCTCAAATGGAATGTTTATTATGTGAAGGTCCTTGAGACGACTCTTGTCGTGATTTGGTGCTTTATAAATAAACTTGAATTGAATTGAAAACTTGAATATACTTATTGATTTAGTCATGATAAAAATGGCTTGTAGCTCAAATGGAACATCAGAATGTCGTAGGAAAGATATTTAGGTGGCTTTGAATGTCTATGGATTGCAAATATCAGTCCAAAAAGTAGAAACTATCCAGTGAGCAACAGTTGTGATGTCAGAAGTCAGCTAAGAACAGGAAACTGAGGTGACCATTCTCACTGGATCACCAGAACTGGTCCAGAAGGGACTGCAAAACCTTTCCTGGTCTGACGAGTCTGGATTTCAGCTGCAACATTCAGATGGTCGGGTCACAATTTGGTGTCCCCGCCATGAAAGCATAAACAGCATATGAAGCATGATGACATGGCAACATAAAAATGTTGCCATGTCATCATGCTTCATAAAAACTTTCCAAAGTTCTTTTCCTGCATTGGAAAAAGCTCCACTAAATTCAAACTCATACCTTCTGTGCTTCCATCTTTCCCCGTGATGCACTTTATGGCACGTATGATCTGTTCTGTGATGGCGGGGGACATGGCTGAGGCGTACACTGCACTGTGAGACTGAGAGCGCAGGTAATCCACCAGCTCCTGTAACATTAAACGCAGGGTCACACTCACATTTAGCAAATATTGGTTAAAAAAACACATCTGCTCACAGATTTAACCTTTCCAGCTCAGAAATGTGGTCCTGCATTTATATTTTAGCACCACCAGAGAGAGCTCATGGACTCCAACACCTGAGAGGTCAGTAAAATACCTCCGGACGTTTCTCCGTCACTATGACTACCTCGCTAGTTCTGGAACATTTCCCACTCTCCACTCGGAGGGAGCCAGCACTCTCAATTTGAAAAAGCACCAATGACAAACTGAGCCAGAATGAGGATTGTCATACTCATTATCCTGAAATGTCAGCGGGAGAATAATTCAGCCAGTGGTTGACAAGAGAGAAGCAGAAATTCAGGAAAGCGATTGCCTCGTTGCTCTGAGAACACGAGTGTGTGAGCGAGTGGAGGCTGGGAGCGCGCCCGAAGCTGTGATGGGCCGCTGCTCGGTTTAGGCGAGCGGGTGTGGGGTGACGACACAGAGATGATGATGTCTGGCCACCACTTCCACTCGCCACCATCTGCCCCTGCTGGGCGGCGGTGGCTGCGGCTTCCTCAGACACGTGAGGGATTGAGATTTTAGCTCAAACTTATAAAGGGGAGAGGAACTCTGGAACAACCTGACATCTGCTTTTATTTAAGGCAGGAGATTTTCACAGCTTTGTGGTCCCTGAGGATTTCTGTGGAACCAAGATAAGCTGGTTAAGAGAACATGTCTGAAATCCATCTCATGCCTGGGGCCCGGAGTGACAACTCCGGGTGTTTCTTAAGCCGCACAGTGGTCAGAGGACTGGCGTGGCATGTTTATTCATAAAGCCACACAGCAGGACTGGTTCCAGGACATTACTGTACACACTTTAACTTCAGTTTTTAGAAAAAGGTTCATCAATAATTCTTTGTAAATGCAAAACTACAGTAAATTGTAAGGACCTTGACATGTATTTACTGGGGTATTTATTTTCGTACGCTCATAAAATAGCAATAACCCGACCATTATCCAGAACACATCTGCTGAACCTTTTTTTCTTTTTGGGGTCAACCCATTTCCACTTAATGGAGGATTTGGGGCACATCACCACAACAACAAATATGTCAAATCTTAAGCTTTTCACTCTCTTTTCCGGCTCCCCTGTTTTTTCCCTTCAAGACTTTACAACAGCCAGCTGTCAAAGCAGGCGGCCCGCTCATACTTCAAACATTATCATGCTCGTTAAAAGTCATCCTGTTAAATCTGGAGCGCAGTTCCGATGCGTGCCACAAGAAGGGGCTGGCTCGCGGCCAGCTTTACCTTCTTATTACGGCAGAGCAGGACAGAGTTAAGGCCCGGCAGAGAAAGGAAGGGACCCTCTTTCACTACTGGAATCAAACAACAAGGCTGTTTCCTTTCTTTCTAATTAACAGCCACAAAACCAGTGCGGTTATGTACTAAAGTGTACTTTTTAATAGAGTAAAACAAAATTACAAAGGCCCAGAGTGGCAGCTTGTGTGACATTTGTTGCACACATGCAGTCTACAAGAAGAGGTGGTGTTTCAGGTGGTTTGACTCATTCAACCTGAAAGAAAATCACATAATTCTAACAATTATACAAAATCCTCTAGTTTATGAGAATGTGTTTTTCTTTGCTGTGCTTTATCTCACAGTGCCAGATAAATTAATTAAACAGCAACATGAAAGCCGGTTTAGCTTGTAATAATAAAGAGTGCCAGTCTGATTAATTCTAGCTCACCCCGCGACCCTGCGTGGACAAGTGGGTTCAGAAAATGGATGGATGAATGGATAATTCTACCTCAGCTGCGACACTTCCTCTGGAAGAATCATTTTCAGGATTTTATCTTTTCATGAATTAGGGGATGTTTTGTGCTTCCCAGACCAGAGTCTACACATTTATTGTTTTACTCCACATTAAAAAGTAAAAGGAATTCTTTGACTTTATGAATCAACAGGTTGGGAGAAGGAAGCCACTGCCAAATTCATCCCACAACTTTGGTTGCTGTTGGTTAACGTTTGGGTATGAACCACTGCTTGTTGAAAACTTCTACTTTCGTAGTTTTTAAATTCTTAAAGTGGGCCTACACTCGTTATTTCAATAAATCTGCTGTTGTCTCCCGTGTAAATAAATGCCTTGTGAGTCGTTTTCAGTGGAAAACAAGCTCTTGCGATTCTGTTTCAGGAAGTAGAAGTAAGCCGGAGGAGTGGAGGGTAGAAAACAGCAGAATTTGGAGTCTTACTCATTATTATTCATGAAATGCAAAATCTCACCTCTGATTGGCTAACAGCAATACGACCACACCACTGCCTCTGTTTGCTTTGCAACGCTGATCTTTTATCTAAATAACACAAGCCTGAAGGAGTTCTGCCATGTTGTGGCCTTGCTAATGCTAAAGGTTAGCTTCTACTAGCTGAGATGTGCTCTGCTCTCTCCCGGATGCTAAATCAACAACAGCCTTCCCCGGTCACGAGCCAAGATGGCTGAGTCCATTAATGCTCATTTTTAGTGTGATGTCGATCTGTTTTTTTCTAACCCGAGCGTTTCCCCGCCAATGGAGAGCCTAAGTCTCCTCCCTTTCTGGGTCCCCAGAAGAATGAACAAATGAATGCAAGCCACTGGAGCTACAAGAGCTATTTTCTAATCCACTGTGCTTTACACCCTGAATCGCACATATGTTGTATTTCAATTTAAATGAAAAGAAATGATGTGTGATTCGACCACGCCAGTCACGCACTTTGAGATTTAACAGCTTGTGAAAATTCGTAATGACTATGACTACAAATCAGACGTCGGTACGTCGCATAGATGACGTCACCACAGAATCTCCCCTAGCATAGCTGCTACGTACCACAAGGCCAGATTCATGGTGGTTCTTTTCCCCCGAAGGAAGGATTCGAATTTCGCTGAACTTACAGCCATTTTTCCTCTGCTCTTCTCCGTGTCTGGTTCAATGACGTCAATTTGGTGAAGCACATTTGTAGTCCTGGACGTATTTTACCATAAAACCTAAAACAACTTTTGCCCCCTTAAAAAAAGGCACTTTCTTAGCTTCAGAATGTGTTTCACAGACATTGTATGTGAAATCCATGGCACATAACGAATGAGATAAGAAAATAGCATTTTTAGCCCCACGGACTTGCATTCATTTTTTCGGTCCTCCAGGCTGGGACGTAATTTTGGGGGGGGGACGGGTGAGACATGTCCCCCCCACTTTTTCAAAAGGCAGTTTCGGTCCCCTTCACTTTTTTCCGTCCAAAAACAATATTACGCTCCATTAAATGGATTTGGTTGAGCACTAGGACCGAAACGGAAACCGGTTTCCTATTAGACCCGCCCAAAAGCTAATCTATTGGCTCTGCTGATACTTGCTAACGCATTATTGGCTGTTGCTGCTGTCACTCAAGTTGGAAACAGTCAGAACGTGCTCACGTTGTTTTGCTAGTTTGGAGCCGCTAGGGAACACCGGTACTGAGTCACATCGTCAACTAGACGCTGTGTAATATCAGAGCTCAGCTCAGCTTCCATTATATAACATTTGAATAAGTGTTCATTTGTGAGTCTTTGGTAGTTAGGCACAGCCAGGAGGCAGCATGTCAAGAAAACGAAAGTGGATATAAGAGACTTCTTTCAAAGTCAAAACGTAAGTTGGAACATGTGACACCCCTGCATTAAGCTCAGACTCACCTCCTCCTTCACAAACATACTCAAAACTAACTTTTACAAACTCATCTCCTCCACATAACTGACTCCTCAGACACAATGTATTCGTATTATTATAATTATTATTATTTATTATTATTATTACTATTATCATCATGATTATTATTACTAGTAGTAGTAGTAGTAGAAGTGTAACTTCAAAACTTTTATCATTTAACTTTATTGTAAACTTATCTATTGCAATGTATATTTTCACATTAAAAAGCTCTGAAAAATGAACAGTATCATCATCGTCAACAGATTTTTTTAAGCTTAATGTCAAAGATGTACTCTTTTCATTAGATTTATCTTATTTTTTCCATTTATTTTTTGTGTGTTGAAATGCAACAACTGTTTAAACACTTTTAAGGGAAAAAACATATTTAATATGTTTTTATACACTCAAATTGGTAATGAATAATTTACACATTATATTAATAATAATTGTGAATCATACTAGAACCATCCTGTAAATATTTCTGTTTGTTCCATTCCAAAATCTCCCACTGTTTATAGTTCATGCATCTTTTTTTCAGGTGACCGACAGAGATGCAGGAGGAGAGACCGGTGAAGGTACAGCAGGAGAGGCTGTAGGAGATGGAGGACGAGAGCCTGGAGGAGATGGAGCAGAGGCTGGAGGCTCACAGGTGAGGTTGAAATAATGAAGATACGATAGACATAAAATTGATCATTGTGACAAATGTTAGGGTGATGATCATGTGTAAAACATTAGTTCAGCATGTCCTCTAACACAGCAAATGAACAAACGGCCAGATCTCAGGAGGACCGTTTATGTATAAATAATTTTTATACTTTTGACTAGGCCTGGGAAAGTAACAAATTTTGCTGGACGATATTTTGTCCAACAAATTGTTGATGATAAACGATATCATTGTCAACATTATCTAGACCAAAATAACCACTAATATAATGTTAATATATCATAATAATGCAAGTACACCCTTTAAAATGCAACAAATAAACCTTCATTTAACATTGAAATGTCCAGAACCAGAACTTCTAAATGAATAAAAATAACAAACAAAAATTAAATTAAAAAAAGAATCTCACTCCCTGTTAGAAAATGTTGCACCAAAAACAATAAAAAAAGACCCAAAACAATAAATACAATGGCCTATCCATTGTCAACAGCCAAAACTGCTCTTCAATAATGATAATAAATATTAATGATAATAGAGTTGTACATTTTTTAACTTTGATATATATATATATATATATATATATATATATATATATATATATATATATATATATATATATATATATATTGAGGATGGAAAAATTATTGAGATGGGCACGTGACGTGTCAAAGGGTCTTTACATAACACCCCCACCCCAAATCCGCACAAGCCTGCTGTGTCCCCCCCACTTCTGAAATCAAAATTTCGTCCCTGCCTCCAGGGACCCATGGTCTGGAAGTAGATGGGTGTGACTTAGGCTCCCGGTTTTCATTTGCTACAAGAAATAGGGGTAGAAGACCATTTTCACATCTAGCCTGCATGTGAAACTCAGAGTGACCAATCATAAGTATTACACGTTTCTCACTGAACCTCCACTTTAATGTAAAATAGCAAAAACAGGACAGTAACACATTTAACAGTGTTTTGCAGAACTATTTCAGACACTCATCGCTGGAGGAGAGGATCTTCCTAATTATTTTCCTGACATACCTGACCTTGTTTTAGGAAGCAGTCAAGCAGTTGCTCCTTTTTCTTATTTCTTTCCCATGAGAGGCAAATTCCTACTGATCTCAGAAGATGGTAAATATTTCACACTAACAGCATCTTACAAACACTGCAGCTTTTAAAGTATCAGGTACTTTTTGCCACAGCAGAGATCTATAGAAACAATTGTGGGTTTTCTTCTACATTATTAGGCCCGTTTCCACTATCGGAATTACCTTCAAGGTATGTGCGTGTCTCCATTTCACCAAGCCGGCCAGAAAGGATCACTTTCCAGGCCATTTCAGAAATCAACCAAGTATTTGAGTGGGGTATGTACTCTGATACGCCAGTAGAGTCGCTGGGCTTGACTTTGGTTTGCTCACGCTGATTGTTTGTAACTCAGTAGGAAATTATTTCAGAAGACATCACCAAACAACTGGCATTTGTAAAATTCGAAGAGCTGCTGATGAAGGAGAATGGGAGGAAAAAAATAAGCAGCGTTCATGTTGCTTTAAAATAGTTATTTCTGACTCTGGTCTCCTACAGAATGCCATAAAAAGGACCTTCGGGTCATTGAAGCTTTTTACGTCACGCAACTGCTCTCATATCTCTCGAATTGATTAAATTTTGGCATACATCGACAAAATCAAACTTTTAATCTTATCAATGTCCGTGGACACGTTTTGCTGCTGATCAGTGATGCCACTCACTGCCGAAACGGTCCAGATATGCTGGTGTCTTGCCAAAGTCTATAAAGGGCTGATTCTGTATGGAGACCGAGTCAGACAGAGCTCCTACAGTGGAAACACGGCGAGTGCGTGATGCCTGATTTAAGTCTAGATAAAGATGCTGTCAGTTTGGAATGAGATGCAAAGGTCAACGTTGTACAAACACAAAAGCTCAACTTGCAGGAGAGGTCCAATCCTCCAGTGAGAGATTTAGATACTTTAGACAAATCTATAGAGCACCTAATGACAGACAGATAAAACAGAAAGTGTGAAAATGGACAACCTTTTTCCCTGCGATGTAGCCTCCAGCTGCCCCGAAGCTCTTCGTGAAGGTTCCCATCATCACGTCCACATCACCTGGATTCACATTAAACAGCTCGGTGACACCCCTGCCCGTCGGCCCCACTGCACCGATGCTGTGAGCCTCGTCCAGGTACAGGTATGCTTTATACTTCTCCTTCAAGGCGATGATTTCAGGTAGCCGTACTACTGAACCCTCCATGCTAAGGACAGATTCAGATGCATAAACAGGCTCGCATTACAAACAAGCAAATTTTGTTGTTTTAAAGTGAAAGTAACTAACTGGATCCACCTTAAAACGTCTATAAATCAGTGTAGTTTGACCTGTCATGGTTGAGAAGCTCACATTTGTCGTTTTGCTACCACCGTACAACCAATGCTTCCCCCTCATGCTTTACACCCTTTAAGGCTAGAAATAGATAGAACGAGGAGCTGGGAAATGCTAAAATCCCTGACCCGCTGCTCTCTCTCCGGCTGACTCTGCAGCCAGAGTGAAAGAAGACAGAGCGGAACTGGGACATCAAAGGGAAAACCGGGATATGGATAAAGCATGTTTATACAGGCCTTTTGATGTTCCATGAAGGTGATGGATGGAGTCTTTCAGAGCTGCCATAAGAATGTATGAAGCTGACATTTCTTGCTACTGACTGTCGGAGCAGTCTGATAAAGTTAAATGAAAATTTGTCCTTTCTGTTTCATCTGTTTCGTCAACGTGTTTATTCTGGCGACCATGTTTAAGGTTTTCCGTAAGAACCACAAAGCGTCGTATTTAAAAACTAAAGTGAACAGACAGTTAAGGACAAACAGGTGGAAAAGTGAGGGAATCAAAAAGCTGTAACAAACAATTGGAACCGGGGGTTGAAGCCAAGTCAATCCTAGTGGCTCCATTTGGCCTTGATTTGGAGCTAATGAGCAGATGGAGAGGGTCAGTAAGACTTGGGACAGCTCTCTGCCAGGACACACACACACACACACACACACCCTTTTTCTTCTCTTCAATGATCAAACACAACCCAACTACACAAAAACACACACTCGCCCACCTGCAGGTGCACACACACAATCTATTATTCAAAGGGTTGGAAGGGAAGTCATTGAAAAACAGACCATTACTGAAGCCGTTGAGTACCAGCTCACCTCAGGTCCCCCCAAAATACAGATTTTAGAGCAAAAGTCGGCTAAATATTCCCAAGGAAGCTTGTCAAAAAGAGGGATACATGTAGACTCGAGAAATGTGTAAAAGCAATTAAAAAAGGAGGAAGAATGTGTTCTGTGATCAAAGCTGACCTGTAGATGCCTTCCACCATAATCAGGATCTTTCTCCAGGGTCTGCGCGTCCGGGGTTGGCCTGAGCAAACCGCCTCTTTCAGCATCTTCTCTAGACTGCACATGTCTGACAAAAAGAAAACACAAAATCATCAAAGATTCTACTGTTTAATTAAGTTTTGTGTCTGGATTTTACTATATAGTCTTATTTAAAATGTCAAGTAACTCCACACTCCATAGACTAAAGCAACACCAGGATCACACAGTGCAGTCAGGACTAGTTTGAAGCAACTATCAGAAACATATCAGAATACTAACCCTACCAACCAAACCGTTTTACCTGATCGAAACACCCTGGATTAACAGTTAACATCACATGTATTCATTTTCATCATGTCCCGTGATGACTGACCAAACTGGTGCTTGGACAAGCAGCTCTGACACGTTTGCTTCCGTTTCAGATTAAATAAAGCATCTATGAGCTTCTGCACCAGCAGAGGGCAGTGTTGACCAGCTGTAGTTGCTTTAGTTAAATGTTATTGAAAGTGACTACAAATCAACCCTTTCCTGATGAGCAGCGGAAAACGCTCTGTCTAAATGATTGATATCACTGCCTCAACACATAAACGGGTTTACTAAGCAGCAGATGTGCCCTTCCTGACGTTCAACAGGACAGAGTGAATCTGGTTTCACCAAAAATCTGGGTGAAGGAGAGTGGACGATAGAGAACAAATGTTTCACAGTTTCGCTCTGATTTGAGATAAGCTTGGCCTGATATGAGATTGTGTTTGACTGCTTATCTGTGCCTCTACGTGGGACATGTGCGCACGGTTGTAAATGTCCATAAAATGTGACCATACTGTCTTGTCCTTGCTCTGCCCTCAAGCCTCAGCGATGCTGCTGGGTTAATAAGCAATAAATGTATAATAAAATATACAAATTTACTCAATGCTAAAGGAGTAAAAATTTAAAAGGGGGACAAACAATTATTAAAGGAGACATATTATGACTTTTTTCTTCAGATATAATTGTTCTATGGTCTAAACAAAACATGTTCTTTTCAATAAATCCCTCTCACATAAAGTGATGTCAGTGGTTTTATTCTTGACGGTTTCAGCACCTTCCAGAATGAGCCATGTCAGGGCTTTGTCACTTCAAGAAAACAAGCTGGAGCTGGCCACGCCCACCCAGCTCAGGCTACTACAAGCTGAGAAGCTCTCGATATCTGGGAAGGGCTCAGAGTAGAGCTGCTGCTGCACCTCCAGTAGCAGCTGTACTCCAGGCCAGACATGGTTTTGTTGTTATGTCCACTGTTTGTGACATCACAAATGGGGGCTTTTTTAAACAGCTCGTTTTAGGCACATAATTCTAAACCAAACTCGGACGGAAAACAGATGAACATATATTTTTTGCCACATTTGGAGTGTTTATAGAGGCAGTAGAGACCCACACGGCAGCCCCAAAGAATGAAAAATATGAGATGTGTGTCTCCTTTAATGAGTGATTTCATGATCTACCCAAGACCAGAATCCCAGGCTTGAGCCAGGTTTTAGGACTGTTTATCATGGAGTGTTTTCTCTGTGAGATGTAGTCAGATAAACTCCTCTTTTAAAAACTTTTGTATTTATAAAACTTGCTCAGCAAAGAAATAGTTGCATGACAGACCAGTACCAAGTGTTTGGGCCCTCTCAGGTGCCTGAGGGTTTTCTGCCTGTAGACTGGTCTCTGGGGCCTGATCGGTAGAGCCATAACTGGCTGAGCTTGTACCTGTCAGGACAGATTTGCTGCCAAAGCACAGGCTCACTTGTGATGTTGTTGTTTGCTCCCGAGGGAGTAGAGGTGGTTCTCCTGCAATCTTTTTGCAATTCGCTTTTTGATCACGTAATAAAAAACAGGGTTTAAGTTTTCATCCTGAAACGCTCCCTGTACGTGATACAGCAGCAGTTAGAGAAGAAGGGAGGTATGACTGTGCAGCTGCAGCTTCATCGCTAGACTTTCTCCTGAACAAAGTCCGAGCAGGTGGCTCTCAGAGACCCATCACACAGAGATCCAGCTTTAAACTGCAGACCATCCATCCATTTTCATCCGCTTATCCGGAGTCGGGTCGCGGGGGCAGCAGCCTAAGACGAGAGGCCCAGACTTCCCTCTCCCCAGCCACTTGGGCCAGCTCCTCCGGGGGAATCCCAAGGTGTTCCCTGGCCAGGTGAGAGACATAGTCCCTCCAGCGTGTCCTGGGTCTACCTTTAGGCCTCCTCCTGGTTGGACGTGCCCAGAAAACCTCACCAGGGAGGCGTCAAGGAGGCGTCCTGACCAGATGCCCGAGCCACCTCAACTGGCTCCTCTCGATGTGGAGGAGCAGCGGGTCTACTCCGAGCCCCTCCCGGATGACCGAGCTTCTCACCCTATCTCTAAGGGAGAGCCCAGCCACTCTTCGGAGAAAACTCATTTCGGCCGCTTGTATCCGTGATCTCGTTCTTTCGGTCACTACCCAAAGCTCATGACCATAGGCGAGGGTAGGAACGTAGATCGACCGGTAAATCGAGAGCTTCGCCTTCTGGCTCAGCTCTCTCTTCACCACGACAGACCGGTACAACGCCCGCATCACTGCAGATGCAGCACCAATCCGCCTATCGACCTCACGCTCCAGTTTTCCCTCACTCGTGAACAAGACCCCGAGATACTTAAACTCCTCCACTTGGGGCAGGACCTCATCCCTGACCCGGAGAAGGCGTTCTACCCTTTTCCGACTCAAGACCATGGTCTCAGATTTAGAGGAGCTGATTCTCATCCCAGCTGCTTCACACTCGGCTGCAGACATTTTAGTAAAACCAAGCAAACGTGGATCTTGTTTGGCATAAATGATCATTGGGAGTGGAAGGCTCTATGACTGAGGATGGAGGGAGGATGGTGCCGGGCTTACTGTTGTGCTTGAACACCCGGATGGTTGCTCCTGACAGCCTGGCCCCCAGGATGAGAGATGTGTGATTGAGCTCATCGCTGATTATCAAGCAACCCTGGAAAGCAGCAAAACAGATGAAATCCAAGCTCAAACTAAAATTCTAATGCAGTTCTGAAAACTGATGAGAAAATTAGCTTGAGCACATGAAAGTGTTTTAGACTGCTTTAATGAGAAAACACAAAAAATACATCTGAATGACATCAGCATTTTGCAGTTTTTAAATATACTTCTGCATAGATAAATAAAACTCCAGCTGTGCAAAGCGGTTTGAGGTGTAAAATGTGCTGCTTAATAAAAAGGATTTGCAAGGCCAGTTCCTTGTCAGCTTATTCCACCTGCCCTGCCCCCATCCTTGTCTGAATCATGATCGTTAATGTCTCGGTCCTCCCTCTACCGCAGCAGTAGAAACATATTTTTCTTTTCTCCTTTGATGTCTGAAGGAGTTCTGACCCACATGCACATGTTGAGATTACAGCACATCATACTCTATAAAAGCAAGCATGACTTCAGCTGTTTCACAAATTTCCCTCTAAGAGCGTGTAGCGCTGAGGCGCTTTCCTCACATGACCCTGTGAGGAGTGTCGGGAGGCGACACGGACACGGTGACAGATCAGCTCGGTTTGGCCTGGGGTCTAGCTGGTCTGGTCGCTGGTCTACCGGCAGCTGTCACTCTGACGCCCGCCTCCTGGCACACCCTGTCCCTGCAGGATGAGCCGGCAGCAGGAGTTGACCCCGGACTGCAGCCAAAGCGGCAGCTACACCTCTCGGGCTGCACAAAGCGAGCCCGCTCTCATCACTTAAGCCATCACCCTCCTCTTCTTCTTGTCCGGTTGAATCAAAGATTCTCTCACTTTTTCTGCTGCCTCTGGTTCTCCACAGAACTCTGTTTGAACCAGTTTGATGTGCCAAGAGGCCAGAGCTAGCAGTCATACCCGTAAGTGCCGCTCATTACGAAACCTGCCCTTACTTGTCTGTGAGTTTAAGACCAGCCATGCGCACCCAGAGCCTTCTCCTCCAGGCTACTGTAATGTTTAATTATCATTTTAATTGACTGTGGTGGTTGAGAAATGTTGGTCCATTAGGTTGCCTTTTATTAATTTAGACAACATGTAATTAAAGGAATAGCTGCAGTAGGATTTCCTGGATTGGGTGAGACAGACTAGTTGCTTACCTTGCCAACGAGTGCTGGAATGTTCATGGAGTTGGTTGCAAAGCCCATTCCAAAAGTCATGGAGGACTCGACTCCAAGGAACTCAGCCACAAGTTGCTCCAGTTCCTCGTGTAAGCTCAGGTTGCCTGTAAGATTACAAAAGCAGACATGGTTGGCTGGGATCAGTGGGCTTTAATCGTCGAGAAGATTTGCTGGTTTGTATCTTCCAGTTCCAAAAGAAATAAAGAAACATACAGCTGGATCAGCACCTGCATCGCCCACTTCGTTTAGACGGGTTCAGCAAGAATCAGAACTGGAATTTAGTTCAGAAAGTCTTTATCATTCCAGATTATAATTTCAAGTGTGTTTCTGTTAAGAAGAAGAAGAAGAAGAAGAAGAAGAAGAAGAAGAAGAAGAAGAAAATATCATTTCTATAGCGCCTCTCAAGATAAAAATAACGAGGAGCTTCACAAAAACAAAAAAATGTAAAAATATAAAAAAGCATTTAGAAAATGATTAAAAATATATATAAAATGAGCAACAATAGACAATTGTGATTAAAATGTTAAGAAAGAGAGAGTGAACAGGAAAGAGGGAAATCAGTGGATCCTGAGGAAGGTGGAATAGGTGGGGAGAGCAGAATAAAGAGAGAGAGGTGAAGAAGGTCATACAAAAGCCAGCTTGAACAAGTGAGTCTTCAGCTGCTTTTTAAAGGAGACCACTGAGTCCACTGATCTCAGGCTCAGGGGGAGAGAGGTCCAGAGTCTGGGGGCCACAGCAGCAGATGATCTGTCACCTTTGGTCGTTTAAATGTTTAAATGTTCTGCATCATCCTACAGGTTGTAGTTGGATTCCTCGGTGGCCTCAGGACTGACACACTACTGCATGTCCAAAGTGGGGCCCCGGGGGCCCCGGGGGCCATCTGAGGCCCTCAGAGGGACTTTGCATTTCTAGATAATGAATTTTAACCGCTGGTATAGAGTTTCTAACACTTTTGTGTTTGATTTTTTTTCACCATTGTTTCTCTTTTGGGCCTTTTTAGAAGAAAACAAAGAAGAAAAATATATATCACCAAAATTAGCATTTTAAAAATAAAATAAATGAAAATAAATTCAGTTTGTGGCTTGTGGGGACTATTAAATAAATAATATTTTCCCTCATTTTGAATAATTCGGACACGCATAGGCTCAAGGCCAAATAAAGCCAGGTGTACACTTTGTGATTTTTAATATGTTGTTGTTGTTGTTGTTGTTGCCACAGTAAACATAAGAGCACAAAACTCTAGTCGCAGTTTTCCATGACTTGGTGTTTTTCTTTTTGGGACTCTGGTAGTTTGTCCTAAAGTCAACGAGGTAGCAGCCGGCTGTTTCTCCTTCTCTGATATTGCTGATTGGAGAACCTCTCACACCAGTGGTGTCCTGCTGCTGATGTGTAATGAAGCCAGGGAAGTGTGGCGGTCTGGCGCGACAGACAACCAGATGGTCCAATGGTTGGTTTCATATCGAGCCGTGTTATTGGTGGAGCTTTTTAGACAAATACGAAAGAACTACTTTATTCTTCGGTTTTCTTTTTATCTTCACAAAATACTTATACCTAAACAACATTAGAATGTTTTTGAGAGGCATAAAAAGTGTTTTAAGCTAGCTTGCTTTGCAGATTTGTCGTCGTAGCTTTAACCAATTTGTGTGAAATTCTAATTCAGCCTATCGGGAGGCTACCTGCAGTGAGTAGGAGGATAGTCCTAACACACTTCAGACAGGCTAAGATATCTACGTAAGAGGGTTCCTGAAGACCTGGCAGGACTAAGCAGTTGATTATAAACCAGCGTGACAGGTTTGAACCAGACTGATCTGTCACCTGAACTTAATCAGTCAGTATTTACAGGTGAGAGGAAGTGGTTAATTATTACTAAAAACAGAAATTTCAGAGTTACATGCGGCAGTCTAATCATTTATGTGTGATTGCAATCATGAAGACAAATGTGGCTAAACCTGTCCCTGAAAGCGTTGTAATCACGCTGCCTCTTAGGCGCTAGAGGGATGGTGCATGTACCGCATGCACACAGTGAGCTGTACAGTCCACACAGAGCGGGGACGGGCAGATGTGTCACGCAGCAGCAGAAAATGGAATTTTGAGTGACGGGCATAAAACTGTAATGAAATGAAGCCGCTCTGTCTTTATGGTGATGCCCATTCCCGTTCCATCAGGCCTCGCGCCAAGGTAGATCGATTCTTACATTTCCTCGACCGCTCAAGCACACGGCTTTTGCTGGGATGTGCAGCGTTTTTAATCAGACGGCGCTGGCATTTGCTCTCCTCAAAGAACATTTCCCTTGGCTGTGGCTTCATAGGCGCACCCTTATTGATATTTTAACCTTCAGAAGCTCACTTTAGGTCCAGCCACTCCTCAGGTGTGAGAGAGCCGTTATGAGTTGTTGGCTGGGTTAAGATAAAACCTTCATCTTATTGAGTTCTCTGTGAGGTTTCCTCTTTAACCTCCGGAATCGTCAAAGCTTGTTATGAAAAACCAGCGTTAAATATTTACAGCAGGGTGTGAAAGCAGCATAAAAAGATGAATCCGCTTAACGAGTGATTATAAATAGAGGAGTAACTCATGATCTTAACAGTTTGACCACGTTTAACATAAAACAGCTAATTTAGCTCTTCTACGTTAGCATAAAAGGGTATATTTTGTTAAACTTTAATAACTATGAGTTCAGTAGCTCCACCTAACTGCTAATAAGTTATTTAAGTGCTTAATAGACTAGATTAACTGACAGCAGGTTAATGATTGCAGGAAAAGCAGGAACGAGTTATTTATCTGACACACGTGTTGGTTTTCAGGGTGTGCTATCGCTGTGCCTTTTGCCTACTTTGTGTTAGCAGATGAATCACTGCAACGACTTTTCAATTAGAAATCTGGCAACACGTGCTTTTAATTCATGAAATAATCCAATTTCAGTGTTTCACATGGAAAATGCTTTGAAATGTGTGGAAAACTCATTTAATCAATATGTTTGCAGTGGTCTCTGGTAGGAATGAACGCCTTGTACTTGAGACAAAAAGAGCCCGTGATAGCTTGGATCCTGCTGCCTCAGAGGGTGGCTGCAGACGGCAGGATTTAGAGTTATTTCCTGATGTTTGGACATCTTGCGTCTGATTGGATAACAGTAACGTGACTCTAGCACTGACTTACAACACAGATGTTTTAACTCCACAAATTACACAAGCCTGGAGGAGCTTCTGCTGTGTGGTGGGGTTGCTAATGCTAATGTTTAGCTTTTGCTAGCTGAGACGTCCTCAAACAACAACAGCCTTCCCCGTCGAGAATCCAGGTGGGTGAGTCCATGAACAGTAAGGCTTTTCTAATCCTAGAGTATCAGAAGCTAAAGCCGGAGATAGGTGTAGGAGACTATTTTCATGTTCAGCCTGCATGAAAATGTCAGTGACCCATTATAATCCAAAATAATCATTCTAAATGTTTTCTCAGTGAACCACACCTTTAAGCATAAATGGGTTTTTTGTGTTTCAAAGAATAAAATAGAGATAAACTGCTGAGGTAGAAACTGAGTGAAGAAATGTTGGATTTGG
Organism: Nothobranchius furzeri; assembly: GCF_043380555.1. NCBI lineage: Eukaryota > Metazoa > Chordata > Actinopteri > Cyprinodontiformes > Nothobranchiidae > Nothobranchius > Nothobranchius furzeri. Next base: position 1,170,719 of record NC_091752.1, read on the forward strand.
AGGATTTTTCTGCGCGTCACCTGTACAAATGCAGCCTCGCTGTGACTGAAGACATTCCCGGATCTTTAATTATTTATTCCTCATCTGGTCTCACGAGGGAAGAAAGCTTGTTTTTCTTTAACCCACCGAGTCAGCAGCTCAGACTAAAACAGTTCAGTTTTGAAAGGGAAATAAACATATGAATAAATCACATCAATGAATAATGGATGGTTGAAGGGAGATTGGTGAGGGAGTGGTTCTCTGACAAACATTCTTTGCTTTCTTCAGCGTCAGACAGCTGATATCATGCAACACACGCTGGGACTCCGCTGATACGCCAGCTCACCTTTTGTGAGTCTGCACTCGGCAGATCCACCAGCAGAAATGTCACATTCTCAGCATTCACAACAAAAAAGAAAAGCAAAATGTCCCAACGAGCTCCGTGACGCTACCATCAAAACTTTAGACAAGTTATGCTCAGCTGACTGGCAATTATTAGAGCTCCCCGCTGCAAGATGACTCCAGATTCACGTCGCTGCTTCATTAGAAGATGAAAGGACAAAACATTATTCAAAATTCATCAGACCCCAATTTCTGATCCTTGCTGTTACAACACACCCGCGTGCACTCCGTCTGCATCCTGTTTAATGTCCTGGGGGTTGCTTAAAACCGTCAAACGTCTCACTTTAACATCCTCTCCTCCTCCATGGACCACTAGGAACTGATGACTATTGTGCATAATTTAAGGAAAGCTGAATAATTCATACAACACTGCAATCGCTGACACATAATTAAACATCTGCCCAGGATCGTTTTCAAGAATATAATAAACGATGGCGTATGGGCTGTGTCTTGTTGGTGTGTGACAGAAACTGCTGTATGAAGAGGAAGAAGACATTCCAGCCAACACACACGGCTTCCTTACTCCAGATTAAACACTAGCTGCTGCTGCTTCAGATTAAAGGCCACTCCTTGCACTAGGAGAACAAGAAGTGGCATTTTTTGTTTCTGTCTTTAGAACTTGACCACAAACGTACCAGTTTCCTGCCGTGTGCTGCAAACCGCGGCTCCATACCGCTGTAAGCGATCGGCTACACTTTTCAGGAAATCAGCGTTGTTCTCAGCAAAGCCGAGGTAGTTGTAAGAGCCCATGTTGATGACATTAGGTATCGACTTTCCAGTAAATCTGCAAGGATACAAACAGAATTCAGGATTTTATCCATTTAATGTGCGTTTGCAGCTGCAGTGCACACAGATCCTTTTATTCTTCTTGAATAAAGTACAAGTTACAGTCATATAAATATGCCATTTGCTGATCGGAAACATGCATTCGAACCCAGACTATGTTTACATGAAGAGAAAAGCAGTAAATCAATGAAGGGATCATTTTTAGTGATAAATCAAGAAAAAAAAAAGACTTGAATTTTGACATTGTCTGAGCCTACATGTGGTAAAGAACTTTTACATTTCATCACCTGACCTACTTTTCCCCTCCACACCTCACGAGAACCTGCACACCACTTCACCAATTCGCCACACTTCACTGCAAAAGTCAAGCTGACTTCTGCCTATCTACTTCTTCCAGTCACATGAAAGCCCTTTAAACGCGTAATCCGTGCTTACCTCATATCCTTTTCCTTCCCTGTGGCTCGGCTCATTTTCTTTTTCATAATATATTCTCTGACCCTGCTGTGCAGCTCTGAGGAATATCAGTGGTGGTCCAGAAACTCATAAACATATTTGCATCCGGCCTATTTGCTGATGAAAAATACACCTGCCGATGATATTTCTATTGCCTCCTGGTGGAGGAGACACACAAAGGTAGACAATACAAACGATTCGGGCGTGTTATAAGCATTGGCGAGCCAAAACATCACACCCAAAGTGCTGCCAAACATGACAGAATCCAGACGTGGGCTCTACTGGACTCCTGGAGGTAATTTTTGAGGTCTTTAGCATGTTGGGTCTTCTAACAAGTCTAGCTTTTGAAGATGCACCAACTAAAAGTAGAGTCCAGTCTAAATCTAGAAATCTATTGTGATTTTTATCTGTTAAAGGGTCATTGGTTGGGCCCTAACCCTCTTACTTCAAGAGAAGGAATGGGGTCTGTTGTGTGATATCATTAAGAAGAGAGGGAGGACATTTTGACATTTGAATGGCTAAAGCTACCGTCCCTTCTGGAGTGAGCTGAAAGCCACGACTCATGCCGCGCACGCGCACACCAACAGCCCTGTAGCGCTAACGGACAAGTCGTGTTTTCAACATGTTCCTGCTCAGACAAACCTGATTCAAACTGCTGAATTAGCTCCTCAGCCTTCATCGGGTTCTGTGGGAGCTGCTGATCACTCATTTTAACCAAATCTGCAGTGTTCAAGCAGGGAAACGTCTGAATCCCACAAGAATCTGGGACTAACCCCACAGCAGGCTCAAACAACAGTCCGATGTATCGCTACGCTAACCACTTAGCTCCAACACAAAAGACTACGCTCTTTTAGTTCTTCCTCCTCTTCCCCAGTTAGCTTGAATTTTACACACTGACATTAATTCAATGCAGCTCGAGTTAGCATTCAAGCTAGGTTGATGTGCTAAGCTGATAGGCGCGTCACCCTCTAGTGCATGCTGGGAACTGGGGCTTGATTTCATTGATTGACAGTTCCTTCTCGTGGGTACACAACTTGATTGGCCAAAGCTCTATAAATGATTCGTTCTGCTGTAGAGGCCAGGGGAGGAACTGAGGGCAAGTAGCAGTTACCTACCTCATATCATAGAACAGGGTCTTCATTTTGAAGTTACTTTAACACTTTTTAACTACTCTCCCAAGTACTTTGGGGGTTCCTTCATAAATAAGGGAAGGACAGAGCAGGTGGATCAGGACAGCATCTGAATTAATACGGATGCAAAAACTGGATGTTGTGTCAAAGATGGAGCTAAGCCGAATGGTAGATATTCTGATGTCCTGGTCGACCTTCATGCAGACTCTCACCTGAGACTTTGGGTGACGATAGAAAGTACAGGATTGTTTGGTGAGGATCTCAGACATGCAGGAAGTAGAGCTGTTGCTCCTCTACTTTGAGATGACCCAGATGTGGCTGGGGTGCCTCACGAATGCCTTCCAGGCTGACCTGCATGGGAACACTTTGGCTTCCCACTGAAGGAGCTGGATGAACTAGCTGGGGAGAGTTGAGTCTGAGCTGCCTCGCTAGTGCTGCTGTTCCTATGACCCAGATCTGGATAAGAAGGCAAAGGTTACAATACCTGAAAGTCCAGTTGTAGTCGTCAGACACCCGCTCCATCAGGTCAAAGACGGGTCCCGGCAGGCTGCAGATGGGACGGTTCCAGTTGTCCCGCACTCGCATGTACAGGTTCCGAGTATAAAAGTTTTCAAAATCTTGATAAAGTGGAGTGAAATCCTGAGGATGAAAGGAAACTTGTTATTATAAGTTCAATTCTTTATGATCTGCAGCATCAGAAGGATAACTCTAGGCTTCACAGATCAGTTTTTATTTCTGAAGGGTCAGGGTTCTGCACGCTGATCTACTGGTGATGCTGAAACTAAAGCCACTCAAGACCTTGTCCTCATTTTCCTTCTGACTTCATTAACCTGGTGTATTCAATGGAAAGAGAACATAATCACAGATAAGAGCTGATGAAAGAACAGCTTGTATAAAACATGCAGCAGAATGTCTTCCTTCTTGAAAGCACTACTGCATTTGCCTACAGAGGCACAAAATAACAACAAATCACCCTCAAGAACACGCTGTTTAGGCCTTCTGTTTTTCTCCACTTGATTTCACAGACAAGACTGTAAAAATGGAAAGAACAGAAGCAAAATAACAAAGAAACAGCTGAGATTTAATTAGATCTTCAGCACAAATTCTCTTTGGTGTCCTGCCTCCCCCATGGCAACGCTATGCAGTAACAAAGAGCTGCACGGAGGAAGCAAGGCGGGGAGGGAGGGGGTTAAAAATATGAAGTATTGATGCCGAGAGTGCTTTTGGGTGCAGACTATGTAAAGCCAGCTCATTACCAACCTTCTGCTCTTCTCTTTCCTGGGCTACGTGGCACTTCTCTAAGCCCACCGCTCTCAGGAAGTCTCTGAAGTATCCAAACAGGGTGACCAGGCCGTAGCCCACGTAGGTCATGACGGCCACGTACATCGGCGGCTGCTCAAAGGACTCCTGCTTGTTCTGCCTGGGGTGGACGCCAGACTGCGGGCTGCTCTTCTGCTCCATGAGAGAGAAAAAAGACACAACTGAATGCAATAACCGTGCAAGAAACACGTCTCAGTTTCACACTAAAGACTTTACAGGATTCACTGTTGGGATGAACAACGGCACAAAAGCTACAAGTGCATTTCATACACAACAACAGCGTATGGGGTAAAGGTAAGCAAGGCGGCGCTCCTTTAACTCACATCGACTGTTCAAAAGGACAAATCTTGTTTAATAATTGACTTAATAGGATACTCTGATTTATTATTGCCTTTTTCTACTTCAGGGATGGTCTTAGTGGCTTATGACTGGGGTCATAAATGTGAGCGGAAGACAGCAGCAGAGGTAACTCAGGTATTTTTACGTTATCTACTCAGAAGTGAATGATCAGATTATTTATGGAAAACAGGTGTGCCACACCCTTTTGGTCATCAGGAGGAATGCTGAAGAACATGTTGGCACACCGACTTCGCTCACACACGCCGCGCGGAGGTGGATCTGTCCTTTGACATGGACTGCTGTCAGCCCCAGTGCGCTGGACCGTTGACCCAGCCAGTTCTTTAACGTTTGACACCTTTGTTGGATTATGTGTTTACTCAGGTGAATCTATTGTTTGCAGTTTGCCACAGTGTACAACAAAGGCAGAGTAAATGAAACCACTGGAGTATTTTCTGAAATGTGCATCAGATCTTTTGACAACCGACTGCATGCTAACACATAAAACGTGTCGGAACATTTGGTTTGATGAGCTACATTTTGGCCTCTGACAGCTAAGATTAAGAGATTTGGACTGAATTTATTCAGGGATTATACTTTGTTGGACATCACGAATAAGCATCGAGTTTTTGGAAATGACTCTCCACTACTTCAATCATCTGTTTTATATTTGTTAATGTTTACTTAATTGTGTCATCTAGAATCAGATTAACTCCTAAAGGTAACCGCCTGTAGATGTACTCAGAATGATTGCATACTGATAGTTTCATTAAAGCATCTCCAGTGCTTCATCAGATGTCTTAGCAACACTAGAAACACACAGATGAAATCATCTCCACCTTTTGCCGTCTAGTGGCGGAAGATAATAAATCATTATCTTGTATAACTTTCTGGTGAGGAGACATGTCTTCAATCCATCTAGTGGCGGAAGAGAACTTGGGCCTTTTCTCTTGTCTTAGTTTAAAGGGACAATGTGTAGTTTTTACCATTAATCTCTGGAAACATCCATTGAAATGTTGTTGTAAATGAATTAAAAGATACCCAGTTGTCAAAAAATACTGGCGGTTTCATAACATATAACCATAAAAATGGGGTCTAAAATACACGGGAGCGGGTCTAAGTCTCTGGGCGACGCCATAGTAGATGCCATGTTTCCTTCTACAGAAGCCTGTGAGGACAGATTGCATTCACTCATTTGTAACAAACGGTTACACAACTTTCAGTATTAATAAACATTGTTCTTTTACACATTTACCTTGTCGCTCATTGCGAGTGATGAAAGGGAATCTGATGCTCTTGTTGTTTTGCTGGAGGCTGCACTCTCAAGGATTTTTTGACACTAATGGCCGTCCGTTGATAAGGTCTTATTTGGACACAAAAGTAATGCTTGCTTGCAATGATTTAGGTATCTACTGCCCCCTATCGCCAGAGAAACTACACACTGTCACTTTAAAGAAAATGACGTTAATTTCGTGGGGCTGTATGGTTGGTAGCGCTGTTGCCTCACAGCGAGTAGGTCTCCGGTTCAGATCCCGACTGCAGATGTGTCTTCTCCCCATGCATGCATGAGTTACTCCGGTTTCTTCCCAAAGAACAAAATCATGCATGTTTATTTAGGGCTGGACGATGTAAAAAAAAAAAAGCTTATCGAAAAATAAAAAATAAATCACATTAACTGATAAAGATAATTATTGAAATCTCTATAAAAATGTAGAAAATATATTTTAAATGCAGCCCTGGCTATTTTACACCATCACTTTATGATAAAACTAGTGTGTGAAGCGACTGGGATGAGGATCAGCACCTCCAAATCTGAGACCATGGTTCTCGACTGGAAAAGGGCGGTTTGCCAACTCCGGCTCGAGAGAGAGGTCCTGCCCCAAGTGGAGGAGTTTAAGTAACTCGGGGTCCTTCTCACGAGTGAGGGAAGGAGGGAGCGGGAGATCGACAGGCAGACTGGTTCAGCGTCTGCAGTGATGCGGACGCTGAACAGATCTGTCGTGCTGAAGAGAGACCTGAGCCAGAAAGCCAGGCTCTCAATTTACCGGTCGATCTACGTCCCAATCCTCACCTATGGTCATGAGCTTTGGGTGATGACTGAAAGAACGAGATCGCAGATTCAAGTGGCCAAAATGAGTTTCCTTCACAGGGTGGCCGGGTTCGGCTTTAGGGATAGGGTAAGGAACTCAGACATCCGGGAGGGACTCGGAGTGGAGCTGCTACTCCTCATCATCGAAAGGAGCCAGTTGGGGTGGTTCGGGCATCTGGTCAGGATGCTTCCTGGACACCTCCCTCGAGAGGTGTTTTGGGCATGTCCTGCCGGCAGGAGGCCTCCTGGTCGACCCAGGACTACCTGGAGGAAATACATCTCTCGGTTGGCCTGGGAACGCCTGGGTGTCCCAGCTGAGGAGCTGGCGGATGTGACCGGGGAGAGGATTGCCTGGGAGGCCCTACTTGGGATGTTGCCCCTGCGACCCGGATGAGCAGGAGGAAGGTGAGGGGAGGTGAGGTGAGGCTGCGTTACCAGACTTGTTTTTTATCGATTCTCTGCAAATGTTGTTTTTTGTCACACTCATAAGAATGAAATAATACCACACTGGTGAGGCACTCCAACATTTTTTGCGGGCAATTTCTTCCATCTCTCCTTGCTGCAACATCTTGTTTAATTCCCATTGCTGTCTAGGTTTGGGGGGGGGGGGGGGGGGGGGGGCTTGGTGACAGAGCGTGCTTGGGTCTGTGTTTTTGATTGGTTGGGTGGAAGTAATGACTCCAGTATGAAGCTACCAGATAGGCTATAATGGAAAATGGAAACTTTTTATCAAAGTTTTTATTGATCCATTTGTTTCCTATTGCACAACATGTCTATTGATTAATATATTGAATTTTTGTCCCGCTTGTTTAGCTTAATTGTTGTTTCTGACATAGGAGTGCCCAGTCCTGGTCCATGAGCACCGTTCCGACCCACCTGATTTTAATAAGTAGGTTCTTAACAGACTTCTGCAGAGCTTGGTGATCCAGCCACTGGAACTGGGCGTGTTGGAGCAGGGAAACAACTAAAACATGATGGATAGCAACATTCGAGGAGCAGGTTTACACATCTTTGGTCTAAACAAGGGGTGCCCAATCCTGGTCCTGGTGGGTTGGTATCCAGCTTGTTTTGGTTCTTTCCCTGCTTCAACACACTTTGTTTCAATAAGCAGGTGATTAACAAGCTTTTGCAGAGCTTGAAGAGCTGCTGAACAGGTGATTCAAACACTGAATCATGGGTGTTGGAGCAGAGCAACAAATAAAGCAAGCTGGATAAAGTTAAAGTCCCATTAGTCATCACACACTGGTGAAATTACATCTCCGTATTCGACCCATCCCCATTTGGAGCGGTGAGCTGCAGCAGTGGCTGCACTCAGGAACTATTTTGTGGTTTAATCCCCAAATACAACCCCTAAAGCTGACTGCCAAGCGGAGAGGCATTGGTTCCCATTTTGTAAGTCGTTGGTATGACCCGACTAGGGGCTCCGGCCAATATGTGTCCTTAGTAAAGCCAATTTAAAGTCAGGCACTTCCTTGGGCAGCCCGGTGCTTTTGCAGAATTTAATTTAAATGTACTTTTACATTCACTAATAACATCTGCATGATAAATACTCTATATTAACTTTATTTAGATGTCTGACTTAAACGCTGACTTTAACAGATAAATTCAGAGTTCAAATACTGATTCAGCTTCAGACATTGTGGTGGACTGGAGACTTGTCCAGGGTGTCCCTGCTCTCGCCCGATGACTGCTGGAGTTAGGCGCCAGCTCCATGTGACTCTACTGGGGGGTAACCAGCTCAGAAAACAAGAGAGTGATTTGTGTGAGCTGCAACAACTGCAGAGCTGCGATAAATTAGCAAATGTTTGACAAAACGTAAGCGACAAGGGCATTACATATATGTATTAATAACGGTAATAAGATAAATAATAACAATAATTTAAACTGTGAATCTCCTGAAATCATTTTCCTACACAGATCATGTTCAACTTATGACTAGAAGAGTGAAGATGGGAGTGAACTATTGAGGATATGTCCCATCAGAGTACACAACAGGCCTATTATTCAGCCCTCTGATGTTGTTGAGATCAGGGTGCAATTGTTTTATACTAATATTATTTATAGGAACATATAATTGCTTTGTAGACTGAGAATAAGTCATCTATTAAGCAGAACAAGAGGGTGGACTGAAGGAAGCAGAAACTAAAGCTCAGCTGCTGCCTGGAGGCAGAGAATTTGTCCTTTGGGAGAGAAGAGGCAGCATTTCAAGGTGGGGTCACAGAATGTGTGTGTGGAGCTTTTCATGAACCCGACATTAAACACTGTTAGTAACCACTGACCGAAACCAGCCACCCTGTTTGGTCTCTGCAGGAGGATATGCTAAGTGTATCCGGGAAAGACAAAGTTTAATATGTTATGTCATCAAGGTCAATTCAGGTGAGAAACCGCAAAGAAAACCCCGCACTCACTTCCCAGGTGAGGAGTAGGCTACCTGCCGCACCTTGATAAAGTATCACATAAGGCAAGAATTAGGGATTAGGAGAGAGACAAATGAGAGAGAGCAACACGCGTACCTCTCTGGGGTTATGAAAGCCATTTCCCACCAACTCCTCGGTTTTCAGTCCGTTCGGTTGCGGTTTTAGGTTCCCCTCGGCGGTTCTGGCCATGCTCACCGTCACAGCTCACAGGTGCGACTGTCTCTTTGCGACTCAAGGAAGCAAACGACACGGTGAGCCTAACCGAACTCCCAAAGTTGACTTCCTCTTTCTGTTGTGTCGGTTCAGCCTCCCCTCACGCGGCTGCAGGCTTCTGTACGAAGGTCTTTCCTCATTCTTAATCGATTTCTGTTTCGATGCAGAGCCAGTTCAACTTCTGCTCGTTCTAGAATGAAACTCAACCCTCTAACTTGACATGTCTCATCCAGTTTAGATGTTTCCCATCTTTCCTGCGTCACGTGAACGCAACAGATCAGCAAAACAAAATCTTCAGTATTTTACTCTGAACAGAGTGTTATAACACTGCACCTATTTATTAATTACTATACAACTATAAATATTTAATATCATTTAGGCTGTATGAAATGTAGTATATTAACAAGTATAATTTAATATTCTCACTATTTCAAATATTTCAAATATGAAATAGGTTCTGCTGGCACATTTCCAGTTATTTCACATTAATTCATGTTTATTAGTTATTTGTAATACTTAAGTTGTTAGATCAACTAAGATGGGTTCCATTTGTGTTGCCCATTCACAACCCACGTACCCTTAAAACATAGCCTATTTGGGCTAAACTTGGTTAACCCAAGTGGGTCCCAAATTAGATGCCCATTTTAAGCCCATGTTCTCTTGGAACAATAGCTCAAGTACCATGTGGGTCCCACATACATGTGTTTGCTAGGTGAGCTAGGGCTTCTGTTTACGTCAAATTTCAGTGTCAACATTAAAATGCTCATCATCTAGAAAAGGCTCTGGAAAAAATCAACTTTTCATCCAGCAAGATTGATAAGCTAATGGGTAGTAATATGACACCATCTGCTCTGACATCAAAGCGTCATGAACGCCTGTGTTGCTTTTATTTAATTCACATTCTCCCCACATTTAATTTTACATTAAACATGTATTTAACCCTCTGATGCAATAATTACGAAATCTTCAACCATGATTTTTTAACAATTATTTTCCTTCATCTTCTGGTGTGAATGAAACAAATTTCAACAAATATTTTCTGTAACATTTGTAATGTTAGATAAATAGTATATTTGGTTAAGTAAATTGCTTTAAGAACTATTTATATTATTAACACTACTTGAGACCAATAAGCTGTAATACTCTGTTTAAATATAGAATATCACCTTTCCTGTTCTTTATCCGTTTAGTCAGAAGATTCTAGGATTATTTTATTCATTAAGGGATCGTACATTCTTCGTTTTGATTCAAGAAGCAGGCAGGTTTATAAAAACTTAAGAATCTATTTTACAAACAATTAAGACTTGACAAAATGTTTGAACTATTATTTACTGTGAGTGGATGCGAACTAAGGATGGTGTCTGGAACTTATGTGTGAATATAATGTAATGGAGTCAGAATCTCCGTTTCTCAGAGAGCTGAGTTCTGGACGTAAAAGAATTTGGTTTGCAAATAAGCTATGAAGTTATTTTCAAAACCACATACAGACGCTATCTCGCTGTGTTCTACCTCACCCGTTCTGGAGACCCCCGTTTGGATCCGAAATGTCAAGGAGCCGACGACCCCACTGCGCTTGGTTCATAGATAAACCTCCATGCGACCAAATCAGTCCTGGGATGTCTCCGGGTCACAACGATAGATGAAACCGAGCGTCTTAAAAATAACTCTGAAGGAGTTTGCGTCAACTTTGTACTGCAGGAAACTATCTTGTCGTTCTCAGCTTCACAGGTGCGAAAAAGGTTTAAGGTTTTGACAACATGTCAAAATCCTTCTGGTTAAAGAGGTGCTAAAGATGGCCGGTCTGAAGCTCGCTCTACAACTGACAAATTACTCCAAGCCATCTTGTTTTAAGGAATCGATATTCTGATCTGGCCAGCCAATCAGGGGCTGACAAGTTTGAGAGATGTTCCCAAGAATCTCAGAACACACCCTCTTTGATATGGAGACTATGAATCTGGGCAAAAGGTTAACTATGTGTTATGCGTTAGCTTAACCTAACTCTGTCTTGTATGAGTGCAAATGGTGATGACCTCATTCAGTAAACATGCTAAGCATATACAGGTGCTGGCCAGTAAATTAGAATATCATCAAAAGGTTGAAAATATTTCAGTAATTCCATTCAAAACGTGAAACTTGTACATTATATTCATGCAATGCACACAGACCAATGTATTTCCAATGTTCATTACATTTAAATTTGATATTCATAAGTGACAACTAATGAAAACTCCAAATCTGGTATCTCAAAAAATTAGAATATTCTGAAAAGGCTGAATATAGAAGACACCTGCTGCCACTCTAATCAGCTGATTTACTCAAAACACCTGCAAAGGCCTTTAAAAGGTCCCTCAGTCTTGTTTTGAAGGCACCACAATCATGGGGAAGACTTCTGACTTAACAGCTGTCCAAAAGACAATCATTGACACCTTGCACAAGGAGGGCAAGACACAAAAGGTGATTGCTAAAGAAGCTGGCTGTTCGCAGAGCTCTGTGTCCAAGCACATTAACAGACAGGCGAAGGGACGGAAAAAATGTGGTAGAAAAAAGTGTACAAGCTCTAGGGATAACCGCACCCTGCAGAGAATTGTGACGACAAACCCATTCAAAAATGTGGGGGAGATCCACAAAGAGTGGACTGCAGCTGGAGTCAGCGCTTCAAGAACCACCACGAGGAGACTCATGAAAGACATGGGATTCAGGTGTGGCATTCCGTGTGTCAAGCCACTCTTGAACATGAAACAGCGCAAGAAGCGTCTCGCCTGGGCCAAGGACAAAAAGGACTGGACTGATGCTGAGTGGTCCAAAGTTATGTTTTCTGATGAAAGCAAGTTCTGCATTTCCTTTGGAAATCAAGGACCCAGAGTCTGGAGGAAGAGCGGAGAAGCACAGAATCCACGTTGCATGAGGTCCAGTGTAAAGTTTCCACCGTCAGTGATGGTGTGGGGTGCCATGTCATCTGCCGGTGTTGGCCCACTCTGTTTCCTGAGGTCCAGGGTCAATGCAGCCGTCTACCAGGAAGTTTTAGAGCACTTCATGCTTCCTGCTGCTGACCAACTTTATGGGGATGCAGACTTCACCTTTCAACAGGACTTGGCACCTGCACACAGTGCCAAAACCACCAGCACCTGGTTCAAGGACCATGGTATCCCTGTCCTTGATTGGCCAGCAAACTCGCCTGACCTTAACCCCATAGAAAATCTATGGGGTATTGTGAAGCGGAGGATGCAATACGCTAGACCCAACAATGCAGAGGAGCTGAAGACGACTATCAGAGCAACCTGGGCTCTCATAACACCTGAGCAGTGCCACAGACTGATCGAGTCCATGCCACGCCGCATTACTGCGGTTATTGAGGCAAAAGGAGCCCCGACTAAGTATTGAGTGCTATACATGCACATTCTTTTCATGTTCATTCTTTTCAGTTGGCCAACATTAGAGAAACAAACATTTTTTCATTGGCCTTTAGAATATTCTAATTTTCTGAGATACCAGATTTGATGTTTTCATTGGTTGTCACCTATAAATATCAAAATTAAACGTAATAAACATCGGAAATACATTGGTCTGTGTGCATTGCATGAATATAATGTACAAGTTTCATGTTTTGAATGGAATTACTGAAATATTTTCAACCTTTTGATGATATTCTAATTTACTGGCCAGCACCTGTATTTTGGCAAGTTAAGAGAGGACGCTTTCAGTATGTCTGGCGCATTAATGGTTTCCTTTTCAGAATCAGAATCAGAATTAATTTTATTGCCAGCGCTCCAGAGCATAGGAACTTGACTCCACAGTACAGCCTGACCAAGATTACACACACACATATATAGACAGGACAGATACAGGCAGACCACGAGAGCAGCCATGACGGCGCTTCTAAATGCGGCTGTGCACCGCCTGGCTACCGTTAAAAAATGCACTTAGGGCATGAGCTGAGCATGCGCTGACGGCCGATCACCGGATACACGGCAGCGTTTGAAGCTGATGGCAGCTCGTTAACAAACATCCACAAACAATTAAGATGCATTTTTGCCTAATTTATCTCCTGACAACGCAAAAAATAATCTGGTAAGTAAAACTCACTCAACCTGAAGGTAAGTGGAGAAAATTTAGAAAGTTTACAAAACTATATTGACAGAGTTTTTGAGTTTTTCGTTATGGGTCCGAAGAAATCAGCAGCTGAGCCTGAAACACCTGGGACCAAGAGGAGCCGTCCTCGGGACTCGCCTGAGGCCTCATCTCCCCGTAAGGACGTATTAGAATTATTAGATTCTATAGATAAATCGCTTCTGGGATTTGAGGGGCAACTACATCTGCTTGAGGTTCTACACCAGGAGTTTCAGAACCTCCGAACATCTTTGGAGTTCAGCCAGGAGCAGGTGGAGCGGCTCGCTTCTGAGAACGTGTCTCTGCGGGAGTCCGTTTCTTCCCTGGAAGAGGGAATGACGCGGATCACCCAGGACAACAAGACTCTGAAGGAGACGATTTTGGACCTTCAGGCCCGCAGCATGAGGGATAATCTGGTGTTCGCAGGCCTCCCGGAGCAGACGGGAGGGGCGGAGAACTGCGAGCATACAATCAAGAACTTTTTCCAGACCCAAATGAAGATACCCGAAGAAACGGTAAAAAACATCACCTTTCACCGGGTACACCACCTTGGAGCTAGACGAGTGCACAGCAGAAGACCTCGTCCCATCGTGGCTACATTTGAACATTTTAAGTAGAAGAATCTTGTTAAAAGTCACGGAAGAGAGCTCAAAGGAAAAGACTTCAGTGTAAATGATCAGTTCCCGAAGGAAATTCTGGATCGGTGCTGAGTCCTCTTTCCGCTGCGCAAAAAGTTTATCCAGGATGGGAAGAGAGCTGTCATCTCGGTGGATAAGCTTTATGTGGACAATAAGCTTTACAAGGAGCGAGGAGTGACTGACTGGCTGTATTAGCCCAACATCAGGTCAGACATGTATTATTCTTATCAGGATTCACTGGGTTTGATCACGTCAGGATTAAACAGCTGCTAAATCCGTTCTCTAGATGATGAGATCACCTGTTCATCACCACTTCACACCCCTATCACCTTTTCCTTTTAGTTCTTTCTTCTTTTTTAACCTGTATCTGTATTTTCCTTTCCTCTTTACCTGCTTCTGTACCTTTACACCTGTATGGCACAACCACACAACTTTCCAACACTGCATCAGACTCGACACACACACACACACACACACACACACACACACACACACACGCGCGCACACACACACACACACACACACACACACACGTGTGCACACACACACACACACACACACACACACACACACACACACACATAGATATTTTAAATTCACAGCACAATATCATAATTTATGCGTCAAATAATACAACCACAAACACAGTTGGATCTTTTTTATTATTATTATTATTTACTTTTCTGTTATTTATTAACATACTATTTATACATTTATATACTTATTCCATCTTATTCACCAAAGGCATCATATTATAGCTACTCACACAAACATCTATGGGTGCACTAAGGTTTGTCTCATGGAACGTGCATGGAGCTGGCTCCAGAGAGAAAAGATTAAAGATTTTTGATCAGTTAAAGAGAGTGCAAGCAGACGTAATATTGTTACAAGAGACTCATAGATCTGCCACATCCGCAGATGAACTTAAAACACCTGAGTTTCCCAGCATGTTCTCTGCATGCTAAAACTCTAGGCAAAGAGGTGTGGCTATTTTAATACACAAAAACATCAATTTCACAGTACTGGACACAGTCTCTGATCCAGAGGGTAGATTTATAATGTTAAAAATATCTGTGCAGAACCAAAGCTTATGTATTGTCAGCATATACTGTCCAAATATTGATGACCCTTCATTCTTTCATAATTTTTTCTCTGTACTCTCTGAACACTTGGACTGTCCACTTATACTTGGAGGTGATTTTAATTTTTGGATGAATTCCTTAACAGACAGGCTCAGTACAGCTGGGACTCAGTGCAATTGGCAATCCACTAATATAGTTAAACAGTACATGAGTGATTATGGGCTTTGTGATGCATGGCGATCTCTTCATCCTAACCGTAGAGAGTATACTTTTTTCTCACACTTCCATCACTCTCATTCATGTTTGGATTATTTTCTAGTCAGCAGCTCATTGTTGGCTGACATTTCAGACACTGACCCCGGCTTTCCACAGGAGCCGTCAGCAGCACGTTACTGCAGCAGCACGTCATAGCTGCTGATAGGAACCGCTGTGGTCAACAGAACCTTTTCCACCAGAGCCGTCAGCAGCGCGGGTCGGCCGCGTCTCAGGAGCAGCATGTCGCGGCCCTTACGCGCCGGTTCTGTTTTCTACGCGCTACGCCTCTGAAACGGGTCAAGTTCGACATATTTGGGGAAGGAAAGACTGGAAATCGGATGTGAAAATGGAGAGAAGCTACCGGGATTTTCAGAATAAAGAACGTACTGCCTTCCGGTTGCTTTACTTTTAAAAAAGGTTACTAACTGTGCGTCCCCGTGAGAAGTTATCACCTAGCTAGCTGTCTCCTTTGTTTTTCAGGTCCGTATTGGCGATTATAAAACGGACAGAACATAAAACACAAACCATGTTGTAATTTTCTCCTGCTTGTTGTTGTGTTTACTGACCAAGTCACTCGTGTGACTTCGTGCTCGGTCGGTGACAGCTGCTCCCCTGCTGTTTCGCGTCTCGTGGGAAGGGCCAAGCAGCAGCTTACGCGAGCAAGACGTGCTGCTGCAGTAACGTGCTGCTGACGGCTCCCGTGGAAACCCGGGGTTAGATACATCCCATAGCTGTCAGCGACCATGCTCCGGTTTCTTTAACTCTGGTAAACAAGAAGACAATCCCACCAAACAAAAACTGGAGGTTTAATACATCACTGCTTAAAGATGAAGGTTTTATAGAATTTTTTAAAAGGATTGGGCTTTATATTTAGAAGATAATGACCTGCCTGGAACATCAGCATCTATTCTCTGGGAGGCAGGAAAGGCAGTGATGAGAGGTAAAATAATCTCTTTCTCATCACATAAGAAAAAAACAGAAAACAAACGTATTCAGGAGTTAGAAGAAATCATCAAGTCTTTAGAGGCATCCACAGAAGAAGAGTTAATGAGCAGATTACGTAAAGCTAAATTAGAACTTCATGGAATTATTGACAAAAAGACACAATTTTTAGCACAAAGACTACGAATAGAAAACTTTGAACATAGTAATAAATCAGGAAAATTTTTAGCTAACCAGTTAAAATTAATAAAGAGAAACTACCATATCTGCTGTTAAAGACTCAACCGGCAATATAGTTTATGACCCTGAAAGCATAAACAACACCTTCAGAGACTTTTACCAAACTTTGTACTCACCACAGATAAACCCATCAGATAACGAGATCAATGAGTTCCTTGACAGGATAACACTTCCTAAATTACACTAACATCAGCGGAGCTCCAGGAAGCCCTTAAATCCATGATGAATAGGAAAGCTCCAGGTCCAGACGGGTTCCCAGCAGAGTTCTACAAAGAATTCTGGATCATTTTGGCTCCAACATTTTTCAGAATGGTGAGGGAAATCGAAGAGAGCTGCAGATTACAGCCGAACATGAATTCAGCCAGTATTAGTCTCTTGTTAAAACCAGGCAAAGACCCTGCATTTCCTACCAGCTATCGCCCAATTTTTCTTATTAATGTTGATCTCAAAATAATTTGTAAAGCCCTGGCCAAAAGATTAGAGAAGGTAACCCCCTTCATAATACATCCTGACCAAACTGGTTTAATCAAGGGTAGACAGTCATCCACAAACTCACGTAGATTACTTAATTTGATAGATTTCTCTTACAGTAGAAACATAGAAACTAGTATATTATCTCTAGATGCAGAAAAAGCTTTTGATAGAGTTAACTGGAAGTTCTTATTTGCAACTTTACATAAATTTGGTTTTGGGAACTTCTTCATAAACTGGCTACAAACATTATACAGTTCACCAACAGCACGTGTCAGGACGAACGA
The DNA here is from genome assembly GCF_043380555.1 of Nothobranchius furzeri. Taxonomy (NCBI): domain Eukaryota; kingdom Metazoa; phylum Chordata; class Actinopteri; order Cyprinodontiformes; family Nothobranchiidae; genus Nothobranchius; species Nothobranchius furzeri. The sequence goes on from NC_091752.1 coordinate 1,187,866, forward strand.
CCAAATATCAGCTAGCTTCTGTCTTCAGAGGGGGACCAGGCAGGGATGCCCACTCTCCCCCTCACTATTTGCTATCTTTATCGAACCACTAGTGGCAGCAATTAGGCAAGCAACAAATATTAAAGGGATAGAGTGTAAGAAAATAGAACATAAGATCAGTCTTTATGCAGATGATGTTTTACTCTTTCTCCAGAATTCTCAATCCTCTCTCTCCCAAGCAATAGAACTGATAAACACTTTTTCAAGAGTTTCAGATTACTCTATGAACTGGTTAAAATCCACAGTTCTACCAATTAATTTCTCTTTTGTCAATTTGCTTAATACACAATTGGAGTCAGTGAATATCACATACCTGGGAATTAATGTCTCTCCTAAGCTGGCAGATCAAACCAAACTAAACTACATCCCACTTTTAAAGAAAGTGGAAGATGATCTTGCAAGATGGAAATCCTTACCGATATCACTCATGGGGAGGGTTGCTACAATTAAAATGATGGTCTTACCCAGAATAAATTACTTATTCTCGGTGATCCCAAACAAACCACCAGCTGACTGGTTTAAATCTCTGGACTCCTCAATTACTAAATTCCTTTGGCAGGATAAACCTCCACGAATTAGCTTAAAAACGCTTCAGAAGACCAAAGACAGAGGAGGACTGGATCTACCCAACTTTTATTATTATTTCTTAGCCAACAGGCTGCAATATATACCAAGATGGTTGCAAGATAACCCACTAGATGAGTCCTGGTTAGATGTAGAACAGACACTTTGCAATACAATAGAGCTTTCAGACTTACCATTTATTAGCCCAAGCATAAGAAAACATGAAAGCTTCAAAAGTTTTAGTATCAGCACCTCTCTGACAGCATGGTGGGAGTATCTTAAAATGACCGAGTCTTCACTAGTACCATGCAGACGCACACCTATCTGGAATAATCCTGATATTTTTCAAAATAACCAAATGATGAACCTTCCGGACTGGAAAAATAAAGGAATCCTATACCTGGAACACATATATGAAGGATTGGACTTCATCCCATTTAATAGAATAGTCTCCCAATTTGGAATGGATAAGAATAGCTTTTTAGAATATCACCAAATTAAATCTGTAGTCAAACGAAAATTTAAGCTCAATAAAATAGAATTACAAACACCACCAAGGGTATTAGACTTCTATAATTTCAAGCCCCCGAAACTACTGTCTAAAGTATATAAGACACTGTCCAAAATAGATGATAGAATTGCAATCCCTATTGAAAAATGGGAGGTGGATCTATCAGTTAGCTTTGACCAGAACTTCTGGTCCCAAACTTGTTTAAAAACTTTTAAAATGATCAGACACCCCAATTTACAATTAATTCAGTACAAAATTCTACACAGAGTACACTATACAGGTCATCGGATGTTCAAGATGGGGTTTGTGTTGTCCGCCACCTGTACACACTGCACAAACAACATTTCTGACAATTACATTCATGCACTGTGGTCCTGCCCACCTGTCCAGGACTTTTGGGGTAGAGTATGTGAGGATCTGTCAAAATGTCTGAAATGTCATATCCCAACTTCCCCCTCTCTTTGTTTACTGGGACAGCTGCACGATGTCCCGATTGCAACATCTTTGGCTCACGTGGTTCTGACTGCCATATGCATCGCTAAGAAAACTATCCTCTTGAATTGGAAAAATAGAGAAACTCTCTGCATTAACCAGTATAGAAATCTTTTGTTAGATCATATTACACTTGATATAGCCTCTGCTTCCACTTCAGATCAATCTCTCTGGGCTCCTTTGATCGGTTCCATCACATAGCGATGATGGGGGACCATTGATATTGTCCTGCGGGATGATGTGGGTGGGTGGGTGGGGGGGTGGGGGGGGGATCTGAGTTTGGAGTATCCAGATGTTCCCTGGAGGTGGGTTCACTGGGGGTGTCTGGGACTGGGGGGCCATTGCCCCCCTCTGGAGGTGCTTTGGTTGCCTCGGGGGGTGGACTGCTGGTGGTTGTGAGTGGGGCCCCTTGGAGGCCTTGGCGGCGGCCATGGGTCACTGCCTGGCAGCTGCATTGCCCCTGGGTGGGTCTGGGTGTGGGCCTGGGGGCTCGGGGTGTGGGGGTGGCCGGCCCCGTGTGGGGATCTGGGCGGGGCCTTGGCGGGCGGGTCCTGACATGTATGCTGCCGGGAAGGAGGCAGGCACATGCAGCAGTGCCTGGCCCAGGTTCAGGGTCCTCGGGTAGACCTTGGCTCCTCTGCTGTCTCATCACAGGGGAGGGGGAGGCCCCGGGTGGGGAGGACCCAACCTTACCTGGATGTCCTATGTCTTATATATTCTGGGAGTTGTGCAAATGCAGGGATGGGCATAGATATTCTGCTGGGGTGGGGCTGGGTTGGTGCCCTTGGGCTCCGTGAGGCTCTGTGATGCTGCTGCTTTGGGCCCTGGCAGGATGGGCTGGGGTCTCCATGCCCTGGGTGGCAGTTTGACAGCAGAGGTGCCTATTGGGGCCAGTAGGGGAGCTGGCTCCCTGGAGGGCTAAGCCCAACCAGCCATTCCTCCCCATCCCCGCATATCCTACTGCTCCCTCACATCATCACACAAACATGCACATAGGACCGTGGGGGGTGGACAAGTCAGGGAGTGCAGGTATGGACTCCATTTCCGCATTCCCGTGACAACCTGCCCCCCAATTTTATTTGCACCTTATACACTTCCACCGCAGACATTCCACGCAAACACACACTTAGGGCCTTGGGAGTGAGCACATTCCCCAGGTTTTTGTGGAACCCCCCCCTCCCCCCATCTCCCCACCATTTGTCTCTTCCTTTCTCTTTCACCTCTGACTCTGTGTCTGGTCGGAATTACAAAGCATTCAAAGTAAGGCTTGTTACCAGCATTCAGACATCGATTCTGTTTGCTTCACAGCCAGACAGGACACGGAAGAAAAAAAAAAGAAAAAAAAAAGAAGAATGGAATCGAATAGAATACAGAAAGGGATTTAATGATCCCACAGTGGGGAAATTCACTTGTTAAGGGAGCACATACACTTAGAGAAATAGGGGGAAAAAATAATTAATACAGGTAAATACCCAGGGAATTTGGCTATTACCGTAACCCTCAGCACTCAAAAATGAATAAAAATCAAGTAAAAATAAATAATCGACTTTCCACTAAGGAACTGCATTAACCCTCTCAGGCTCAAAATGAGTCTTGATAAAAGGACGAACAACTAAGTCCTTCAGGGGTACTTCTGAGTAAAACAATACTCATGTAATACATATGTGGAGTAACCAGGTAGGTTTTAACGTTGCAAATCTGCAACGCCTGCCTCCAGAGGGTTAAGGCACAAATGTGCATCTGGTATTTCACACGTGCTGAACAGCTCTGATGTTAACGTGTGACAAATATTGAAAATATTGTATAAATCATAGTTATGAGACCTCTTGTCTACTGAAATATGAGATAAAAGACGTTTTCTATTGAATGATATCAAAATTTGCCCAATTATTACAAGATAGCTGAATAGTTTCAAAATTTTGCTAAAAAGTATCATAAGACCCATAAAAAATATGTTTTAATTATGATTTTAATTTCTATAAATGGACTATTGTCAACTCTAAAAAGTTCAGCTGGAGTTTTTGAATATTTCTGTCAAAATAACCCATCCATCCATCCATCCATCCATCCATCCATCCATCCATCCGTCCGTCCGTCCGTCCGTCCGTCCGTCCGTCCGTCCGTCCGTCCGTCCGTCCATCCATCCATCCATCCATCCATCCATCCATCCATCCATCCATCCATATCATTGCAGGGTCGTGAGGGAGCTGGTGCCTATCTCCAGCTGTCTCCAAGCATGCAAGCGGGGTACACCCTGGACAGGTTGCCAGTTCATCTCAGGGCAACACAGGGACACAGGACAAACACACACACACACACACACACACACACACACACACACACACACACACACACACACACACACACACACACACACACACACACACACACACACACACACACACACACACACACACACACACACACACATACACACACACACACACACACACACCTAAGGACAATGTAGCGAGCCCAGTGAACCTAACAGTCATGTTTTTGGACTGTGGGAGGAAGCCGGAGCACCCGGAGAGAGGCCACACATGCGCAGGGAGAACCTGCAAACTCTATGCAGAACGACCCCAGGCTGGGATTTGAACCCAGGACAACAGCGCTAACCACTGCACCACTGTGCAGCCCCCCAAAAATAACCAGTAAATGCAAATATTCTCTGAACCGAGCTCACTCAGGAGGCCATTTTTCAATGGGTGTGACTGTTATTATTTATGAAGTAAACAGAAATATTTAAATTTATAGTAAATGTAGTCATGGTTGTGTAAGTCAGCTAACATGTGTCAATCTGGTTGTCAACAGTCACATCAGGATATAACAGATGGCAGAACCTGACAAAAAGCAAAATTAAACTGTTTTGTAAAGAAAATATCTCAAATGTTTATGTTACGTTTTTCTCTACTCCCATATTTAGCCATATGACACTTTTTGCATCACGAAAAAGTGTCATATGGCCTTTTGCAGCAGGATCTGGTGTTGCATTTGGTTCCTGCAGTTTATTTTAGACATTTTTACGCTTATGTGTCACAAATCAGACCATCTGTTAAACAAAACATCCTTTTACTGCCCCCTCTGCCTGCTGTTTGCTGACCGTTTGATGCCCGTCTGCATTTGAAAATAAAAGAATCCAGCTTTCCTTTGTGGACAAAAACAAAGCGACTGTTTGTTAGTCAAAGATCATCACCCACTCCAGTGGTTTTAGTTTGTAGGCACAGAAAACTGAAACAACCACAGCCTTGTGGTGATGAAATGCAGGAAATATGATTTATTTCATGCTATTAAACCGACCTTCTGCGTTTTTGTTGGAGCTTCTCTTGGCAAAGCTTCACAAACAAATGATAGGAAGCAGAGAGATAAAAAGATAGTATTTAGAGGAACCTGTAGGCTGGAATGTGACTGCATGTCTGAACGGTGTGCTGTGGGACGATCATATCATCCTCCCGCGCGTGCCACTCCTTTTCTTTTTGAGCAACTCTCTTTTCTGTCAAATACCTTCCATCTCTGTGCAACTTTAGCACAAATCAGTCATCGCTTTAGGAGGAAACTCACAGCTGTTTTCCTTTTTTCAGACGTTATTGCCTCCAAAAAGCACTTTTTCTTGGTAGAGTTTTTAAAATAAAACTAAAGCTGGTTCCTTGAAGGCAGGTTTCAAGTTTTGGTTGAAAACAACAAGGACCTCTGTTGACACATCAACCATTGTTGTGACCATTTAAACTTACGAGGGTTGCTGTTGGCTGGTGACTAGCCTGTCGTTGGGAAGGGATGGGCGGAGATCACTGAACCTTACAGATGACAGAAGAAGAAAGTCCACATTAAACATGTATTCTGGTTTAGAGTAGAGCAGCCATAGCTCATCAGATGTGTTCAGAGCTCCTCAGCTTAGCTGGGAAACTTGAACGTAGCCCCACAGCAGCTGGTTCCCACTTCCACCACCACACAATCGCTCCCCACCCATGAGGCCAGATGTAACCTACATCTGTCAGGCTTCATTAGCTACATCAATCTGGACAGCACTGTTCATTGAAGGTCCGCTAATGGGATTCTTTCATTATTAGATTCATTTTAATCCACCACTAAACTTAACTTTTTGAAATGTAGTTTCTAAACAGGTTTCATTCATTCTGTATTTTAATAAATGTCCTTTAAAGAGTAACTAAACCCCCAGATAACTTTTTATTTGCTTATAAACTGTATAATAGGGTCTTTACACATGCAATCTTTCTGTTTCTGTGCGTTTTTTGACATGTTTGTGTAAACTTGATTACATCTATAATCTAAGTCTAAAAACGTCTTAGTGCTGCCCCCTGTGGCAGAACAGCAGCTACTGCATTTTAAACTTGTGATTGGCTGGGGCTGGAACAATTTCACGTCATCGGTACAGTCTCCTCCCACTCCCACTCCCTCCCAGGATGGAAATTCCCCACACTTGGCCATGCCACTCCGTGCCTTCTGGCAACGCCCACTTTCATGGCATTTTTCAAATCTTGACGAGGGGTGCAGTTACGTTTTCTGATGGTGTGCAGTCCCTCTTTAAAGTGACAGGGTGTATTTTTCCTGGTGATAGGGGGCAGTAGATACTTAAATCGTTGAAAGCAATCAGTATTTTTGCGTTGGAGTAAGACCTTACCAATGGATGCCCATTAGGGTCAAAAAGCCCTGGGGAGCGCAAACTTCAGCAAAATAATGAGCACATCAGACTCCCTTTCATCCCTGGCAACAAGCGAAGAGGTAAATGTGTAAAACAACATTTATTCATATGGTGAAAAATTGTAACCATTTGTTACAAATCAGTAAATGCATTTTGTCCTCATGGGCTCCCGTAGAAGAAAAATGGCATCTAATATGGCGTCGTCCAGAGACTTAGACCCGCTCCCATGTGTTTTAGGCCTGATTTTTATGGTTTTATGTCACAAAGTCGCCAATATTTTTCAACAACTGGGCATCATTTCATTCATTTTCAAAAACATTTTGATGGATGTTTCCAGAAATTAATAGTAAAATCTACACATTGTCTCTTTAAGGGGATCAGAAGATTTTCCCGCTGGGAAATTTTCAATTTTACAACCCAGCAATCATCCTTTATGTGGACAGAAAATTGGACATCATAACTTGAAACAAATCCAATTTCAATATAAATAGATGTTATCGTTCTCTTTCTGGCTTCTCTTTGCTGTTTAAAATGTGATGAGTCTTTTTAAATCCTCAGTGACTGCTTTTCCAAGAAAACAAATGAATAGTGAAGCCGTCCATATGGAGAGTAATCTCCACACAGTGCCCAGTGGGACACGCCAATCCACGCCGCTTTGTCAACATCACCGTGCAGAATAATGACACAATCAATTCTGATCATCTCACATATTTCAACTTCACATCACAATGCTGATATTTTGACAAATTACTCACATCCCTCATGGAAGTCACTACTTTTGGCTTGGATGGTGATAAATAGGTGGAATGTTCTGTGTATAAATAAATAAATACACTTTTTGACTTGTTTACAACAGGAGCTGGTCCTGCCCCCTTGTGGTGGTGCCGAGAACAACTCACAATTGTGACTGATGAAATAAATGAGCACATTCTGTATGTTTAGATCATCAGATGGACAGGTCCTCTCCAGTATGTAGGATTTCATTAATCTGATGCTCAAAGCAGGGTTCATGATGTGTTTCTTTATGGACTAACTCCTGTTGTGCCACGAGAGCAGCGCTATATTTAAACTTCCCCTGGAGTACCATTAAATCATGCAATTTCTTCGTCAGTCCTGGCTGACCTCATTTTATTATCCACACAGACAGCAATAAGAAGTGCAGAACATAAAAAGTGAGCACATTTGTACAGTTATTTTCATTTAGCACAAATGCTAACACCTTTCAGACTCTGTCACAGATTTAAAGTTGATGCAGCTGCAGGATCAGAGCACCACCAGTACAGCCTTAGTTCAGTCTTGGTGTCAAGAAGAGCAGCCAGGAAGCAACTTAATTGCAAGAAAACATAAAAGCCAAACTGATAATCTGCCACAAGGTCTGAGGACTCGAGGAAAGTCGTTTTCATAGATTGTCTTGTGAAATAAAAACACAGTTGCTCCCATCAGTTCTGTTTCCTGCCAACAGTAAATCATTCTGAGACTATTCATTTGTGCTTCTCAGCTAAGGAAGGGGATTCACTCACAGTTCAGCCTCAGAACTGCTGCGAATAAAAACACGGTAACCAAACATCCTCTCAGAGGAACTCCTCGCAACCTCAAACCCCTCCTTTTCAATGGATCCTTAACCGTCGTGAAACGTACTTCCCTGCAATTAGTCGCCCTACTGGACGGGATCCTTTCCACTGGAAGCATCAGGACACGTTGCTTACATTTACGCTTCCAGAGCACATTCAACTCCACAGTTCAGATTGGGCCAGAATAGGAAGTCAAACATGAAAACTGAAAAACATCTGGAATTTCTCAAATTAAAAGCCACGTATTGCTTTCCAGTTGCTTAAACCTCTGGAGGCAGGCGTTGCCGATTTGCAACAGTTAAAGCCTACCTACCTAGCTACTCCACGTACGTATTTCAGGAGCATTTTAAACTCAGAAGTACCCCTGAAGGACTTAGTTGTTCGTCCTTTTATCAAAACTTATTTTGAGCCTGAGAGGGTTAACTAGTAAAAAACGTACGCCGTTCCCTGTGAAACCGCTGTAGTCAAGGTAAACCGAACAGAATATAAACTGCAGAAAGTTGTGGATTCATGCAGCCATCTTTCCGCTAGCTTGTTATTGTGTGAACTTCCGCTGTTGTTGCGATCCTCTCATGATTTTTTGACGTCGCGGGATCGTGGAACGTTTTCGTTCCTGTATTCCGTCTGAAATGCTCCCGGTTGGATGGGAGCTCGCGGGTAAAACACCTCATTAATGCTACGTGCTGCTCATGTGTTTGGCGGAAAGGAGTGGTAAGAAAGCCCTCTTCAGTGTGATTGAGCACTGGGTCAGAAGGCTTAAAGGTACAATACAGTAGAAATCTACAGGGAAAGAATCACAAAACAGTCTGATGCCTTAATCATGCTGGAACATTGAAACAGATTTCCTTCTCAGTCAGCTGGGGGGTTGTTGGTTTGTCTCCTTTTAAAACAGCAGAAGATGAACAAAGCCAGTGTTTAACATCTGACCTGCCTCCATGCTTCCAAAGTATGGAAGGTTTCAGAGCCAGCTGTGTTTAAGCCAACGAGTTTACCAAATCTGCCACCACAAACACTACTGCACTGACATTTGTAATTCGACACCGGCCGGGTAAAAGCAGCAGAATTGTGGAAAACCTGTAAACCAAGAAAAGAGGGCGTTGTTGAGAAGGAACTCATCTGTTTTGATACTTCGACTGCAGTACCCTAATTTGACCACAGGATGTCATTCTTACTTCATGCACCTTTAAGCCATAGATAAGTAGTTCTGGGTCCACTGACTTGAATCCCATTCCTAACAAGGCAAAGAAACCAAATAAAAAGGATGTTGTGCAACCACCACTGATATTTTAGTAGGTTTTCTTAAGGTCATCACTTTGTATCGTTACAACATTCATTCATATATTTATTATTTTGAGGTTTGCAGTATATGACATAATTTCGCCCAAGAATCGTGACCCATGACCAAAGTTTTGTTTTAACCCTCTGAGCTGTTAGCTCCTGCACCTGCAGCACTGCTAACCCAAAGAGCATGCTCAGACCCTCTGAGGATGGAATATTCATCGTTTCAATTTCAAAGCCGGCAAAATCAGGGAGAAGGTCAGCTAGATGGATATTTATAGAGAAAGCAAAGGAAATACAGATCGCAGGTTGAAAGGTTAAAGTGAAACAAAAAAAAATAGATGAGGACGTCAGTGTGGAATGAAAAATAGAGATAATGATGAAAGTAAATGTATAAATGGATGATGCTTGGTTCAGGACTGGAGGCCATGTGGAGCAGGCTGTAAATGTGTCTCTGTAGGTCAGGTTAGCACGTTCATGTCTCCTGACCCTTAATTAGTTCCTGCAGTTATTGTGATTCATAATGCCTCTTTAGAGTAAGCCGCATATTTTTATGGCTTTGGTTTTCCCTCTCCGTCAGATGCACTCATCACTCTGTAAACATGGCTTTACCGTAAACATTCTAAAAGATCAACGCCACAGCAGCATCGTGAATATTTACTTGCTGCAGTATTAATGAAGGAGGTGAGTCTATATAGCCTAAAATGTAAATTAAAAGCAAACTTTTAGGATTCATGTTGCTAAAAAGACTGTAAATCTAGTAAAAATCTTTCTGCGAGGTTAAATTTGTTCAATTCTGTAGCTTTTCCCCTCCCTGACAAGTTAGGCAATCATTTGTTACAGGCTCCCTGGAATCTATTGGCCTTATGACACCAAATCTCTGCAAAGCTCCAGACCCCCAGCAAGCCTCCCACCTCTGCTGTAATTACTGTTTCCCATCTACCCAGAATGTCCTGACCACTGAGACTCCGCTCTAAATCTCCTTGATGTCGTCAGTTAGCCAGGTAGCTGAATGGGAGGAGGAGAAAAAAAGAAGGGAAAGAGAGTTGGGTCTTTCGGAAGTGAGCTTCCCTCCAGGGTAATTGATGTTTGGATCACTGTGGGTGGATTTTAAAGGATGGTTTCTCCTCCCACATAGGCCCAATCGAAAATCACTGTCACCGGGCACATGTGTGCAGGAGGATAGATGAGAGGTTTCCATGTTTAGGAGGCTGCATACAATGTTGTCTTGTCTGATGAGGCACGCTGGTGCAGAGCAGCCATTCTTATGCAGCTCTGGATTTATAGGACCTGAGGTGTTCAGGAGGAAAGTGTGAAGAGGATTGCCTAGAAGAAGTGTCCACTGTTTAATGCTTTTTTTACTTTATTGCAAGAAAAAGATTGTAAACACAAGAAAATCAAAGTTTTTCTAGTCTCACAAAAAATTAAAGAACTTCATTTGGTGAAATACTCAAAATTAGTATATATATATATATATATATATATATATATATATATATATATATATATATATATATATATATATGTATGTATGTATATATATATATATATAAATAGGCTTTAATGCAACATGTTACATGAGGTGTTTGAAGCTACAGTTTTTAGATATTTTTTATGTCTTTGGAAAAAAAACACATCACAAGTGTATTGATTTCTTTCTCCCTTTTAGATATCCTTTTAAACAAGAGTGGAGGATTTGAAATAAAGATTACATAATAAAGTTTCTGGGAACGGATTTGTAAGAATTTAGCATTATGCAAAAATCCTCCTGCAAGTCATTTATTAAAGCAAGGTTTAAAAAAATGTAGAATTGCTGCACATTACGGCAATAAAGCATCATTAGTAATTGGGATTATTTACATTAATACTCCTCTGAAAAATGTTGATTAAAACATGCATGGTACTAATTTAACAATGCAAACTATGGAGAAGTGCTGCACAAAGCATAAAGAATCAAATTCATTATCGCACAGCTGTGCATATCACTGCGTCAGCCTGCAAGATAAGTGGGATGACTTGTTTGGAGCTGCTCTGCAGAGCAATCAGAAAGAGGGAAATAACATGAGCTCACCAGATACAGAGCTGAAGGGTTTTTTAAAGCCTTCATAGTTGAGCGTGATCATTATGAGTGCATCAATCTGCATTACAGCCCACTGCTGTCTCACTCGTTTACAACACTCTCCATGTCCTCATTGGGACTCGTTACACCACCAACCTCATGATGTTTGGCTGTAGAAACGTTTGACTGCTTGTCTCTGCGCTGCAGGGTTCAAATTGGCTTCTGTGCCCCCCCCCCCCCCCCCCCTCTTGTTTTGCCTCAAACTGCATGCAAACGCTACAGCTGGTAAACACAAGCATGGAGCCAGGTAAAGTGATTCTTAAAAATTATATAGGGTAGAGGAGGAGAGCTGTTTTGCAGGGAGGTTTTCACATCAGCTGTCACTTCTTTAGTAGTTTAACGAGGACATAAAGGTAAATATTGGACATAGACACACCTGTTGGGCTGTTTAGTGTTTGGACTTTGCTTTTCTCAGAGCGGTCTCTCCCTGGAAGGGTCCGGGAGAAGAAATGATTGATCCAGGAAGGTCCCAGACTCAGAGACAGAAGTTAATGCTTCACTTTAGCCAGTGAAAAGGAGATCAATGCAACAAAATAACGCGTTCCAATGAAGTTCTCCTCAAATCCCTGATGGATGTGCTATTTAAATAAACCAAATAGCAGTTTGATTGATCACTTTTACTGTACGTGAACAAGTCTGACACAATAAATAATTTATATTTTATAACATGAATTGAAAAGGGCACCCACTTGCCTTCAACAGTGTCACACAAAGGTGATTTTTACACCTGCAGAGGAGTGCTGCCAGAATTTTTCATGGATTCTTAGATGTGCTAAAAGCCAAAGTGTTAAAACTCTACAGGTTTGTTGAGCAGTGGCCCCATTTATCCTCAGTGGTGAGAAATCGCTCTTCCACCCGTCAGACATGTGGGTTAGGTTTAAGCTGCTGATGAGTTTTGTGTGTTTTTAATCCCGACATGAAATATTATTGAGTAATGTTTGCGCTTCAGGATGATAATATGATATTTATTGTATAATTATGTCAGCTCCTCCAAATCGTCATTGTTTTGCACTTGGAAAAGTTGGAATGCACCTGATGTTTTGTCCCAAAATCAACACTAAAGACTTTTTAACACTTTAAGCTGTTGCTTTCAAACTGGTTTCAGCGGTAGAGGTAGAAATTAAACCAACTTTACTCTGCTGGTAGCCAATGTAGAGGCTAGAAGGTGGTGTTTCCAGTTTGCTGACCGTCATTAAAAAGCTCAAGAGGAATAACAAGAAGAATCTAGCTTTTTTTGTTGGCAGTTATGTTTGTGGAGGCAAAGCAAATATCTAACATCCGCGTGAATGTCGGCGTTGCCTGGAAGTCACGGACTGATGGTGACCTGGCTTTGTTGCTACTGGTTTGCAAGTTATATTTTTGTCCAGCATTGTGGATCTTTTTTTTACTTTGTGGCTTTTTTTAGTATTATTTGGATCATATTAGTTTTAGCTTGTTGTTAGCGCTAGCTCCAGCAAGCTGCTGGACAGTTGCAATCCCACTTTCAACCAGTAGGCGTGAGAAGTGTTGCTTTAAGCCCAGTTCACGCAGCAGGATTTTTAAAATACTGGCCAATTTTCCAACCATGAGAGAACACACACACAGCAAAAATAAATAAATAAATAAATAAAAAATAAAAAATCACGGATATACAGTACCAGTTTTGGTCTTACAGTGTGCACAGCAAATTATACCTGAACCTGAACATTTCTCAGTCAGACGGGAAATCTTGAGATAAAATATGACTTTGGAGTGAACAAACATGGCGGAAGAGAAGCGTCCATCCATCACCTCACTTTCTGACTGGCTATACATCACATTCAACAGGCAGAGTGTTTGTCCTTGAAAATCAGATGAAGACAATCAAACATGTTTGAAGTCCCGATTTTTGATCAGAGTGATTCCACCGTGCTTCGGAAAAAATCAGAGAGCTCCTAACACAGCTCACACGGTGGGAATTTCTGAGAAGGTTAACTCTGGAGCTGTTACAATACTCAGGTGCTCCTTTCATCTGCAGGCCTAAGTATCTTTAAGGTTCTGGACGACGAATGGACGAATCTGAGATTCTCCTTCACTTATTAGGGCTTTGAATATGTTTATAGGAAAATACAGTCAAAGCAAAAAGGCAAACCTCTTGATTTACTTGTCCATTTAGGATCAGGCCTTTACTTGTGCTTACTAAATTTGGATTGTGACCGAAAGAACAAGCAGCTGAGGAGCTTGGAGATAAAGGTGGAGTTTCTAGTGCAGCCACTGCTCCTCATCACAATAAATCAGCTGAAGTGGTTTGGGATTATGGCAACAATAGCATGGATCACATTTCTCTCCAGGTTTTTGGGAATATGGGAACATCCAGAGGCAGACCCAGAACTTGCTAGAGGGATTACATCTCCTCTTTGACCTGGGAATACCCTGGGATTCCCTAACCGAAGCTGGAGATTGCCACAAGGCAGATGGGTGTCTGGGCTTTCCTCCTAAACCTCAAACACTGGATAAGCAGAAAAATAGATGTAACTGTACAACAGTGACACTTGCCACACTTTATACTTAGATCCTCCACTAGAGGGCAGAAGTGGCAGGTGTAGAAGGAAGGTACTAATCTTGTTAAAGGTGTAGAGGTCCTGGAAATCATGTTAGCATTAGCATTACAGGCTAATCATGTTTGCATTTCATTGCAATAACAGAAAGGATTTTTAGAGCGGGAGTTATTAATCGATTTTGCTTCCAAACAATCAAATTCATTGAAAGTAATTCTCAAAACACGGACCCAATTGGATTTTTGATATGAATAATAGATCCAGGATGGATGGATGAAAGATTGATGTGATCTGGCTGTGGCACCGGTGGCAGCAGGCCTTGAAGTGTGAAGGCTACCGAGGACACGTGTGTGCAGACTCAGGCAGAGGAAAAACAGAGGTGACTGACTGACAGCCGCGAGTCAACTCTGCCTCCATCCTAAACGCCGGTGGGGGACAAGGGTGGCTCGCTAATTAGGACGGGATGTAAAAGTTCCTGTCACTCCTCATCATCTTTACTAATGTGTTTGGAGGCAAAAGCCAGCTGAACCACAGAGCTGAGCGATTAGTCACGCGAGTGTAGGAGATACGATGCGTTTCTATTCCAGGCGTCCTCTCCGGTAGACGGAGCGGCTCCCGGTCTGATAAGATCGGCGCCACATTGAAGGATGTCTACTTTAATTATCGGAACATCTGTGCATTTAATTTCCGAGGCGTTCTCGAGGAGGAACGCAGCCTCGTGACACCGCCCCCCCCTTTTCTTGTGTCCTTTCCACAGCTCATCCGACTGTGAATATGCTGCCTAACAATAACAAATGCATTGTCATGGTGGTCATAATAGAGAACGAGTCTTTGCCTTCCAGTATGTATAATTTTTTCTGACCTTCATTTGTTCCCATCTTTCACAGCGGTGTCCGTGGGGAAATAAAGGCAGCGAGGAGGCGAGTGGAGTGCAGCCTCTGGAATTGACTGTAAAATTAACAAGGGACGCGTTGCCTAACCGGTGTGACAAACAGATAGTGACAACGATAACGAAGCCGGTGATGGCACAATAAGTCTTCTTGCTACTGTTACGATACTTTATAGTTGTTTTTTATCCTTCTTGTTCTTATCTTTACGGCCCGACACGGTGGAATAAACCCACTCCAGCAATGTTCCCCCTGGAAAGGCTGAGTGTGAGGATATAATTCTGTTCTAGAAACGTAAATGTTCCAAACAATGAAGTGTATGTGCTTGTAAATGTGCCACGTTTGCCCAAGAGTTTGTGTTTAACGTGAGCACGCTGCGTCTGCTGTCAGACAAGCCAAACAAAGTTCAGCAGGTTATAGTTTCCAATTTGTGCAGCTTTCAGGACCTCATTTGTGAAACCCTCTAATGGGGGGAAAGCAGCAGCTATTACGACGTCGGTATTAGCATGAGACGACATCGCTGAACTGCAGTCATGCAGCAGGTGGGTAATTGGCCCTGAGCTGTGCAGTGGGGGCGTCCTTGTCTCTTGATGGGGGCAATGGCCGCTCCACGGGGCGGTCTTATCAGCTCGCCACCCTCTGAAGCAGATGCACTGTTTCATAAACCAAGTGAGACCGGCGGGGTCAGAGAGATACCAAATAACAGCCAGCTCTGCTGAAGCTGCAATTAGGCAGAAAGAGCAAAGATATTCTTCGCTTTAGTCTGTTTATTTGGCCTCTTATCTGACTAGATGCACCACACGGGGATTGTTTGCATGCAGAAAGTGTCGACAAGAGATGAAGGGCTTTATTGCTGAGAATAAAAGCGGACCACAGACGCGTTTGTGGTGTTAACTGAGCTGTGAGGTGATTTGTTTTTCTTTTCCCTTCATGCATCCGCTCCCAGTCCTCAAATTAATCTCTTCAGTTTTTAATCTGTCAGTGACTGCAAGACGTAAAATAATAAAGTTTTGTTTTTAACTGTCAGCAGAGTATCATAAAGCATCATAAAGTCTAAAATGTTCACTTTGAAGCTGAAGCCAACTATAACTACAACTGTTTTCTGTGTGATGATAAAAAATTGATCATTTTATTTCCAGAGTGCAGCAGAGCTGCTTTTGAATGTGTCGTGTGTTGTTGGTCCAGCGTCATGTGCATGGCGGAGGACGCGCCATATGGAATTGAATTATTTTTCATTAAAAAAAGAATTAAACGGAACAAAGCCTCACACACACGCAAATGGTTCAAAACAATGAACGTTTAACTTCTCCGGGCTAAGACGAGTATTTTAATAACTCTATTCAATTTCCCTCATAGCAAACATTATTTAGCATGAGCAGCCGTTTTAATTTCTCCGCAACTAACCATCATTTATGATGCAAAACTATTTATTTCCTGTTATGAAAAAAGAGCAGACAAGAATTTAGACATTTTGCTGGAACATGGTGTTTTCATATGAAGGCAGGTTGATGCTCAGAGCTAAACTGATCCTTCCTGGGTGACCTTTCTGCACTGGTGCCACTGCAATGCAGTTCATGAATCTTTAATGGAGATGCTGGCTGTTTTGGGCCTGCAAAGCTGAGTTTGCCGCTTGACAGAAACGTATTAACTCAAAGGTAGAATGGAGGTTAAAGACAGTCGGTGCTACTAACAGGAAGCCAGACACAAACCCTGACAAGTAACCCCCTCCTAGACCTGCACAAATAAAGGTGAGGGATGGGTGGGTGGGGGTTAGATGCACGCACACAGAAAACGTATGTGATTACGGGCCCTTTGGAGCTGTTTTAGACTTTTATGTTTATGTTTATTCATTTTGCAGACGCTTTTATCCAAAGCGACGTACAAGTTTATTTATTTATTTATTTATTTTTTGTGGGGGGGAAACCGGAGTACCCGGAGGAAACCCACGCATGCATGGGGAGAACACGCAACTCCACGCAGAAAGGCGAGTTTTTGAACCTGCGACCTTCGTGCTGCGAGGCAACAGTGCTAACCACTGCGCCACCATGCAGCCCAGTGCAATTTTATAGTAAGTGAATAAATATTCAAAAAGACTGGACTATGAGAGAGGTGAAGATAAATGGTGTAAAAGTATGTTTAAAAAACAAACAAGAAACAGCAGGATGTTGTGAGGCGTTGTCAAGATACGCGTTTTTACTAAATCCACGCGTCGTCCAAGGACATTGAACAAGTCTGTTGTAGCTCAAGAAAATACCAAAAGCAAGTCAAGTCATTTTAAATATATATCCAAAAAAGTACTTGGATTTTGGAGTAAATGTAAAGTATGCAGGAAGTATGTACGTGCATTTTGTTGCTAGGTAAAGTAAAACTTCTGAATTTACATATTACAGAAAAATCTAAACAAAACCTGTGCTTTTCTGTGCCGTTTGGCTTTTAAACTACAAACAACACGAAATCAAAGTTCTGCACATGAGATAAAACACATCTGCTACGTCTTTCAGTCGACAGCTTCCTTTTCTTCTTGCCTTATGAGAGAAAGAACAAAAAAGCAGGTGTGTGTAGAAGAAAAAGGCCAGAAACTAAGGCTTAGCTTATCAAAAACACAGCTGCAACATGTGCTTGTATTATCTCTGTCTTTCCATCGTGGCCTGCATTGTTTGAGATGATTTTAAACCATCTTAGCTGCACAGCTCTGGCTAAAGGTTTAGCTTTTACGGGTAAACGTTGGGAGAAGAGCTGAGAAGGAGCGTAAATGCTGGAGCTCTTTCTAGCTGTGCAGGAGTTGTGATGCAGAGAGCAGCGCTCATTGATAATGCATTAGAAGCAGAAATCCATCAGGACTTCATCTATTTAATGCATGACGCAGACAGTTATGCGTGGAAGTGTGCACGGCCTGCTTCCCCCTGAACCTGTGGCCCGCTAAAGTGTGGACTGCCCTCCGTGGAGTACAAGTCTCATGGACAGTAGCCTCGTCCCTGGATGTTATTACTCCGGTGTTCTTGGGGAAAAAGAAAGTTAAACATTCATGAGACCTCGGTTAAAGCTGGGGTCCGCAGAGTGACGTCATCGAGGAGAGGAGGAAAAGATTTAGAAATATGAATGACTTTAGCTCTCGCCCCCCCTTCTGGAAGGAGCTGAAAGCCACGCCTCAGTCTGCACCACAAAAATAACCTTGTAGCGCTAAAGGCTGAGTTTTCTGTCGGCGTGTTTCCATGTCGGAACTTCTGAGTAATTTCTGGGAGGATGAAACTGAGCGGGAGACCCTCTCAGGCCCTTTCAGGACTTTGGACAGACGTCAGCACATCGCGACTGCTTCTGCAGTGAGTGATGTTTATGTATTTAGCAGACGCTTTTGTCCAAAGCGACTTACAAGTGATAATCGGCATGTTGCCCTTGAGGCTAACAACAACAACATTGACATCAGTCATGGAGAGTATAGGGAACAAGGAGTGGACAGTAGAGAGGGGGGACAGGTGCTAGTTTAGAAGATGCTCTCTGAAGAGCAGGGTCTTCAGGAGTTTCTTGAAAATTGAAAAGGAAGCCGCAGTTCTGGTAGTGCTTGGAAGGTAAAATGTGGCATTCCATAGAAGAAGCATCGTTATTTACGGTGCTCTGTGAGACAACAAAGCCAGATGAATTACGTTTGTGTGAACGGTGCTTATTTTCTTGTACTTCCAGTTTGCTTATGTCATTTCCTACTGAGTTACAACCAATCAGCGTGAGTTTACCAAAAGTTCTGCTCATCTTCTCTACCCGTCCTTTCCGAGTACCTTCCTTAAGTTACTCCAAAAGTTCCTGACAATGGCCCATTTGGCCAGCTCGGTGCAGTGGAGACACAAGCATTCCTGTAAGTTCTGGTAAAATTACCCTGAAGCTCCGATGGTGAAAACACGCGGACTTATCTTCTCAGCCTTCATCTGGTTCTGCGGGAGCTGCTGATCACTCATTTGAATCAAATCTGCGGTGTTCAAGCAGTGAGACGTCTAACAGGGAACTAGCACTTGCGATGCTAGCTTACTCCTGCTAATGCTAATGTTTTATCTGCTAACGCTAACAGCATAAAACAATAATCCAATGTGGCGTAAGGTTGAACGCTACACCAATCACGTAGGTCCTTCAGACTCCGGTTTTCCAAACTCTCTCAGCTGGAAATCTCCACTCTTCTCTACTGCTACTTGATTCTGGCCACTCTCACTCAGGACGTTCAACCGGAAGCTCTCAACTGTCCACCTTTGGCTAAATGGCAACATTTTCCCAGTCTGGCTAAAAGTCTGTTTAGTCTTTCTCATAATCATGACAGTGATGTCATACTGAACAACTGTTGTATTTGATTCTAATTTTAATGATTCTGTTTCAGGTGGAGTTGCTGTGTGATTCCTGTGTCCTGTGGCCCATGACCTGTGTCAGCCCGGTTCTGGATGTGGCCTTGCTGAGTTCTCTGTAGCAAGGTGCTCGGCTGTCTGGGAGGTGGTCTGAGTTGGTTCAGTGCTCTGTGCTGGCTGCTGGTTTCCTGGTGCTTGGGGCCGTTCCAGAGTGCACCTGATCCTTGGAGGTCTCACACTTCACATCCCAGCACACACACGGACACATGCTTGTTGATGTTTGTTGTTCATGGTTTACATGTTTATAGTTGTTCATCCCACGTTTTCTTGATGATTATTAGAAATGTTTCTTTACAGATGCAGCTGCTGGTTGCTGTTTTATGTTGGTTTCCTAGTTGTTTTTATTTTTCTCTCTAATTTACTCGTTGTCCTCTATCAACCCTCTTTATTCCAGATTGGTTCAGCATTTACATGCTAATGTGGCGATAATGTGGAGCGCTGCTGCAGGCCGGCTCCGACCCAGGAATGAGCTCCCCTGGCCCGCTGGGAGGGTTTCAAACACCCCCATCCTCTACTGGAGACCGCCAGCATTGTTTATTCTGTTATTGTTACCGGTACTTGTCTTGCAATGTGAAACGCTTGGTCTTGTCATGGTCTGCGTCTGTCTTCCCCATGTGTCTCCTGGTGTCCTCCATCCCTCTCTAGATTCCCTCTTGTGTCTCTTTGTTCCCCAGCTCCTCTTGTGCTCCACTCCATGTTCTCCCCTTGTGTTGTAGCCCTTTAGCGCCCTCATGTGTCCTTGTCTGTATCCCTGTTGTGTGTCTTATGCTGTAGCTCTTTGGCGCCCTCATGTGTCCTTTTTCTGCGTGTCAGTTTAGTGTCTTATGTTTATAGTCCTTTAAGTCTAGTCCTCCCAGGTTTTGTGTCATCTCATTCTTCCCCAGGTCCTCCAGGTCTCGTTTACATTCTGTGTCCTTGTAGTCCCCAGCTTCCTTGTCCCCAGCTCAACGTGTGTGTGTGAGATCCAGTCTCCTGCTCAGTTTGTGTGTTTGTGTGTGTGTGTGTGTGCTTGTCCATTCCCCTTTCCCGTTTATATATTAGTGCCTTGGTGTGTGTGTATTAGTCCTTCCCGCAGCCTTTAGATTTAGTTTTGGTGTCTTAGAGTTTCTTAGGTTTATTTGGCCCTCCTCTGTTTCTGTTTGCCCATTTTGATTATTAGGTTCACCTGTCTTCCCTCCAGCTCTCACTTCACACACCTGCTCCCATTTTCCCTAATCACTTCTCCCAGCGTATTTAAGCCCTGTCTGTCTCTGTGTTCTTGTCGGTCCATTGAATGTTTGTTATTCTGTCAGTCTCGTCTCGTTTGGATTACCAGTGTTCTTTGCCCCTTGGACTTTCTAGAGTTTTTGATCTCCAGAGCTTATCTGGAATTTTGGACTTCTGGCTCGCTGCCTGGATTTACTTTTGTTCCGCCTTCAAAATAAAGAATTTTACTTTTTCATCATCTCTGCCTCGTGTCATCCTGGGTAACTGCATATTTGGGTCCTAACATCCTCAGAACGTGACAGAATGGACCGACCAGAACAGGACCCAGCAGGAACTCCAGGTACACAGGAGATGTTCTATTATGACGGTGATCCAGACCTTTGTATGGGTTTCATTCGGGACTGTGCCCGTTGTTTGGACTTGGAATCTTCAGAGTTCAACAAGGTGTCGTATATGGTGCTCTGGTTGAGGGGTAAAGCCATGCGGTGGGTTGCTGACCGGTTCGACATAGAGGATCTTAAGGCTGTGTCTTTTTGGGACTTTGCTGCATTGCTCCTCCGCACTTTTGGCCGAGATCCTCCTCCACCAGTCGCTGATGCCACCTCAGCATCTCAGATGGGTCACACCGCCACACCCTCACCAGGTCCTGACAGGGCCACCACTTCCTCTCCGATGTGTCACACCGCCACACCCTCACCTGATCCGGACTGCATCAACTCCCCATCTCAGACCATCAGAACCGGATTCATTTCAATCTCTCCTATGCATGTTGATGCCACCTCAGTTTCTCAGATGGAGTACACCACCACACCCTCACCAGGTTCTGACAGCGCCACCACTTCATCTCCGGTGGGCTGTATCACTTCCTCCGCACCTGTTGAAGTCACCCCCGCACCTCCTAGGAGTCGTGCTCATCGTAGACGACAACGCCATCACCAGCACTCTACTGAGGCCAGAGTGGTGCCGCCTATCTCAGAGGCCCCTACTCGGAGACCTGCGTCTGAGTCACACCTCACCTCAGCGGTGGTCCAAGGGAACGCATCGCACCTCGCCTCAGCGGTGGTCCAAGGGGACGCATCGCACCTCGCCTCAGCGGTGGTCCAAGGGGACGCATCGCACCTCGCCTCAGCGGTGGTCCAGGTGGACGCATCGCACCTCGCCTCAGCGGTGGTCCAGGTGGACGCATCGCACCTCGCCTCAGCGGTGGTCCAGGTGGACGCATCGCACCTCGCCTCAGCAGTGGTCCAGAAGCGGACGCCACCCGGCTCGAGCCCCGAAGCAGACGTACCCGGCTCGAGCCCCGAAGCAGACGTACCCGGCTCGAGCCCCGAAGCAGACGTACCCGGCTCGAGCCCCGAAGCAGACGTACCCGGCTCGAGCCCCGAAGCAGACGTACCCGGCTCGAGCCCCGAAGCAGACGTACCCGGCTCGAGCCCCGAAGCAGACGCACCCGGCTCGAGCCCCGAAGCAGACGCACCCGGCTCGAGCCCCGAAGCAGACGCACCCGGCTCGAGCCCCGAAGCAGACGCTCCCGGCTCGAGCCCCGAAGCAGACGCTCCCGGCTCGAGCCCCGAAGCAGACGCTCCCGGCTCGAGCCCCGAAGCAGACGCTCCCGGCTCGGGCCCCGAAGCAGACGCTCCCACGTCCCCGGGCCCCGAAGCAGACGCTCCCACGTCCCCGGGCCCCGAAGCAGACGCTCCCACGTCCCCGGGCCCCGAAGCAGACGCTCCCACGTCCCCGGGCCCCGAAGCAGACGCTCCCACGTCCCCGGGCCCCGAAGCAGACGCTCCCACGTCCCCGGGCCCCGAAGCAGACGCTCCCACGTCCCCGGGCCCCGAAGCAGACGCTCCCACGTCCCCGGGCCCCGAAGCAGACGCTCCCACGTCCCCGGGCCCCGAAGCAGACGCTCCCACGTCCCCGGGCCCCGAAGCAGACGCTCCCACGTCCCCGGGCCCCGAAGCAGACGGTGCTCCCACGTCCCCGGGCCCCAAAGCAGACGGCGCCCCCTCCGGCTCTGAAGCAGACGGTGCCCCCTCCGGCTCTGAAGCAGACGCGCCCGGCTCTGAAGCCGACGTCGCCCCCTCTGGCTCTGAAGCAGACGCGCCCGGCTCTGAAGCCGACGTCGCCCCCTCCTGCTCTGAAGCGGACATCTCTGTCTCAAGTCTCCCCACACGTGTTCCAGTTCCCCAAGCCTCAAGTGTTCCCATCTCGAGTGTTCAAGTCTCCCAGCCTCCCGAGTCACAAGCCTCCCAGTCTCTAGCCTTCCAGTCACCTCAAGCCTCCCAGTCTCTAGCCTTCCAGTCACCTCAAGCCTCCCAGTCTCTAGCCTTCCAGTCACCTCAAGCCTCCCAGTCTCTAGCCTTCCAGTCACCTCAAGCCTCCCAGTCTCTAGCCTTCCAGTCACCTCAAGCCTCCCAGTCTCTAGCCTTCCAGTCACCTCAAGCCTTCCAGTCACTTCAAGCCTCCCAGTTTGACGTTCCCCAGTCTATGTCCCCTCAAGTTCCCCAGTCTGAAGTTCCCCAGTCTACGTCCCCTCAAGTTCCCCAGGCTGACGTTCCCCAGTCTACGTCCCCTCAAGTTCCCCAGGCTGACGTTCCCCAGTCTACGCCCCCTCAAGTTCCCCAGTCTGACGTTCCCCAGTCTGTGTCCCCTCGTAGTCGTGGTCTTTGTCCAGAGTCCCCTGTTGGTAGTGGTCCTGTGTCCCCTCTTAGTCATGGTCTTTGTCCAGTGTCCCCTGTCGGTAGTGATCCTGTGTCCCCTCTTAGTCTTGGTCTTGATCCTGTGTCCCCTCTTAGTCTTAGTCTTGATCCTGTGTCCCCTCTTAGTTTTAGTCTTGGTCCTGTGTCCCCTCTCAGTCTTAGTCTTGGTCCAGTTTTCCCTCTCAGTCTTAGTCTTGGTCCAGTTTCCCCTATCACCACACTCCTACAGTCCAGGCTCCTGGTTCCCCGTCGCCGGCCCCCCAGACTCCCACAGTCCCGGCTCCTGGTTCCCCGTCGCCGGCCCCCCAGGCTGACACAGTCCCGGCTCCTGGTTCCCCGTCGCCGGCCCCCCAGGCTGACACAGTCCAGGCTCCTGGTTCCCCGTCGCCGGCCCCCCAGACTCCTACAGTCCCAGCTCCTGGTTCCCCGTCGCCGGCCCCCCAGACTCTTCTGTTCCCTCCTCGCCCGCCCCTTTTTGGGTTGTGTTTTGTTTGCTCCCTCCTCTCCCTCCCTCTGGTTGTTTCGTGTCTGGTTTTGGTCTTGTCTTTTGCTTGTGGTGTTTGTCTGTCTTATGGTCGTCTGGTATCCGCCCTTAGAGGGGGGGGGTACTGTCATGGTCTGCGTCTGTCTTCCCCATGTGTCTCCTGGTGTCCTCCATCCCTCTCTAGATTCCCTCTTGTGTCTCTTTGTTCCCCAGCTCCTCTTGTGCTCCACTCCATGTTCTCCCCTTGTGTTGTAGCCCTTTAGCGCCCTCATGTGTCCTTGTCTGTATCCCTGTTGTGTGTCTTATGCTGTAGCTCTTTGGCGCCCTCATGTGTCCTTTTTCTGCGTGTCAGTTTAGTGTCTTATGTTTATAGTCCTTTAAGTCTAGTCCTCCCAGGTTTTGTGTCATCTCATTCTTCCCCAGGTCCTCCAGGTCTCGTTTACATTCTGTGTCCTTGTAGTCCCCAGCTTCCTTGTCCCCAGCTCAACGTGTGTGTGTGAGATCCAGTCTCCTGCTCAGTTTGTGTGTTTGTGTGTGTGTGTGTGTGTGTTGTTCTGTGTGTGTGTGTGCTTGTCCATTCCCCTTTCCCGTTTATATATTAGTGCCTTGGTGTGTGTGTATTAGTCCTTCCCGCAGCCTTTAGATTTAGTTTTGGTGTCTTAGAGTTTCTTAGGTTTATTTGGCCCTCCTCTGTTTCTGTTTGCCCATTTTGATTATTAGGTTCACCTGTCTTCCCTCCAGCTCTCACTTCACACACCTGCTCCCATTTTCCCTAATCACTTCTCCCAGCGTATTTAAGCCCTGTCTGTCTCTGTGTTCTTGTCGGTCCATTGAATGTTTGTTATTCTGTCAGTCTCGTCTCGTTTGGATTACCAGTGTTCTTTGCCCCTTGGACTTTCTAGAGTTTTTGATCTCCAGAGCTTATCTGGAATTTTGGACTTCTGGCTCGCTGCCTGGATTTACTTTTGTTCCGCCTTCAAAATAAAGAATTTTACTTTTTCATCATCTCTGCCTCGTGTCATCCTGGGTAACTGCATATTTGGGTCCTAACATCCTCAGAACGTGACAGGTCTCAGCTTTTGTAAGAAAAATAATCAAATGTCCCACCAAAATGCGACTTATAGTCCAGTGCGACTATCTATGTTTTTTTCTTCATTATACATTTTATGGCTGGTGCGATTTATACTCTGGAGTGACTTATAGTCTGGAAAATACGGTACATGTGTCTGACCTTTGACCCAGCTCTCACCCTGGATTCTCATGTCAGTTCTCTTGTTGGCTCTTCCTTCTTCCATCTCAGGAACGTTGCTAAGCTGAGTCCCATTCTGTCCCACTCTGAACTTGAGACAGTTCTCCACACCTTCATCTCCTCACGCTTAGACTACTGTAACTCTCTTTTCACGTGTCTGAGCAGAACCTCCCTGAACCGTCTACAGGTGGTTCAGAACGCCTGTGCTCGGCTTCTGACCAAGTCCTCCAAACACACCCACATCACCCCGCTTCTCCTCCAGCTTCACTGGCTGCCAGTCAACGTCAGGGTTCATTTCAAGATCCTGGTTCTGGTCTATAGGGCCTTACATGGACAAGCACCATCTTACATTGGTGATCTTCTTAGTCCCTACACCCCCAGCAGGTCCCTGAGGTCCAGTGATCAAAGCCTACTGGTTGTGCAGCACCAGGCTAAAGGTCAAAGGTGACAGATCATCTGCTGCTGTGGCCCCCAGACTCTGGACCTCTTTCCCCCTGAGCCTGAGATCAGTGGACTCAGTGGTCTCCTTTAAAAAGCAGCTGAAGACTCACTTGTTCAAGCTGGCTTTTGTATGACCTTCTTCACCTCTCTCTCTTTATTCTGCTCTCCCCACCTATTCCACCTTCCTCAGGATCCACTGGTTTCCCTCTTTCCTGTTCACTCTCTCTCTCTCTTTACATTTATTAATCACAATTGTCTATTTTTGCTCATTTTAAATATATTTTTAAACATTTTCTAAATGCTTTTTTATATTTTTACAATTTTTTATATTTTTTGTTTTTGTGAAGCGCCTCGTAATTTTTATCTTGAGAGGCGCTATAGAAATGATATTTTCTTCTTCTTCTTCTTCATTAAAAATATTGAAAACTTGCTCAAAGGAAAATATATTTTCATTAAGGAAATAACATAAACTTACCGATTTAATACTTTTTTATTCACAGAAAGATAGTTTTCATGAAAAAGTGCCGCAAACCTCCACACAAACTCCGTGTGAGCTTCAGGTCGCTGGTGTTCCTCAGAGTTAGCTCCGGTTGTAGCTAGGTTGCTACCTCCATTAGTTCAGCTCCCACCTCCGCATTAGCTTTGGGTTAGCTTCAGGTTAGCTTGTAGCTAGTTCGACCGGGTGTCGTCAGTTGATCCCAGCCTTACAGCCCCACCCTCAGCTCCACCTCTCTTCCCTTTTGTGGAATTGTCTGGGCTTGACGGAACCTGTGACACGGTCAAAATGGCGGTGGTGGCCACCTCCCATTTAGCCTCAAAAACGTGTTATTGGAGTCTATGGAAACCCATTGTCCATATATGTATATGTCGATGTGTCTGCATCACCCCGTAATGCATTCTGGGTACTGGGACATGTTCTAGTTGATTGACAGCTTTGGTTTTTGTTTAGTTATGCTGGGATGTGCTAGCCTAGTGAACTAGACCAAATTCTTGCTTTGCAAAGATTGGTCTAGGAATGCTCCATTGGAACCTCAGCAGCTCCTACCAGGACTCTGGCTAGCCAATCACAGCTCTCTAGAGGGGTTTCAAACACAAAAAGAGCTGTGATTGGTCCATAATGGTGGGCCAATCATAGTGCTCTATCTGCTTAGTGAACAAATCACAGAGCTTTATCCGCTTTGTGGGCCAATCAGGGCACTCTATATGCCTGGTGGGTGGGATGATGCAACAGAGTGAAACAAGAGTATGTCACATTCATTGTCCAGTGGAACGTGGAGATCATGTGAAAGACAACGGTAGAACCCGCCTCACAACCGAGAGCCGTCAGTGGAGCGTGGCCAGACTAAATAATACATTTATTTAGTCTGACTTGCCAGGCTAGGGATGTGGCCCACTGGGACCAAAAACAGTCTCTCACTGCTACTGTGAATAAAACCCACAGGTCAATGCTAAGCTAACTCTGCATCACCCCGCAGTGCATGCTGGGAACTGGGGCACGTTCTCATTGATTGACAACTCCTTCTAGTGGATACACAACTGGTTAATGCTCTAGGCTCGCGTAAATGGTTAATTTTGTTGTAGCGGTCAGGGGAGGGATGTTACTTATTTTATATCATAGAACAGGGTCAAATACTCAAATGTAAGCATTTCTGAAGCTACTTTAAAGTTTTTAAAATATGAATCTCAGCTTTAAACACATTTAACCGCTTTGCGTCACACTTTCACATTTGGTCTGCTCAGTTCAGTGAAAACACAAATGCCAAGAGCTCACAAATCCTGAATAACTGGCATTTCTCTCTCTCTGTTGTGCTTCTGACCTTTGAAAATATCTCATATTAAATCTTAAATTTTTTATGAAAGCTAGAAGCGGTGATGAGAGGAGGAGAGGGGGCGGAGTGGTGCTTCCTTCCTGTGATGTGGCATCTCACTCCTGAAGAAAAACAATAATCTGATTCTGGATCTGGGAACCGGCTGGGACTTTAAACCGCATCATCTCTGTGGCGTCGTACCCAACTTGCCCCATGGTGATAAATGTTCCTGACACCTACATTTGAATATAATCAAATAATCATTATGCAAAAAAAAAAAAAACAACAACAACAAGGAATTCAACAATGAAAAAAAGACATATTTTACCCCCCGGAGATCAGTTTAACCAGTGTTTGATATGCAAATTTCCTTTCACAGTTGTGCTGCCAGTAAATGTCAGGAAGAGACACAAGGGAGGGGTTGGACATCTCAATTAAAGACAGCCAACATGCAGCATTCCCAACACCCTGGAATGAAAGGCATCTTTTAGATTTATCTACAGCATCTGGAGGAATACATCGGAGTGGCAGCCTTATAGAGCAACACTCCAGGGTGCGCCTGGAAATCGCAGATAGAGATTTGGAGCGGAATCGGTATAATAGCATCTAAGTTTATGTATCAGTGTGTTTGGGAAAGGGCCACTGTCAGTGTTGAGCTCAATACAGAATTAGCACAGCTTCACATGTTAATAGCTCAATTATTTACAGACCAAATGATGTTTTTTAAAGAAAATTCTTGTTTTTTTCAATTAACCTCCATCATTCATGATTGTTTCTGTTTGTGTGGTCCATCCATGTGCAGAAAAGGCTTTTAAACTGGCCTCATAACGAATTCTTCTACTTTGTTTTCCAAACACAAGGAGCTGAATGTTTACCAGCATTTTCCATCAGTGTTGTTTATGTCTAATTTTCTTAATAGCTTTGAATATGTTAGGGGTTTTTAACAAGTTCCAACCATTCACAGCACGTCTGTGTGCAATAGACTCGTATCACACACACACACACACACACACACACACACACACACACACACACACACACACACACACACACACACACACACACACACACACACACACACACACACACACACACACACACACACACAAGCTTTGAAACAAAGCAAAAAAGGAGTTTCTTGTCAGAAAACCTGAATGATCTTTGATGTGATGAAAAGTCAAAAGGGACCAAAAGATGGGATTCCACGCAGGAAGATTATTTTTTGTCAGTTTTATTTAGGAAGTGTAAACCTAAATCAAAAGTATTCCTGAGGCTGATCACAAAATCAAATGTAGCACAAACCTGCTCTAGACAATGTACGGCTGCATGGTGGAGCAGCATCGCCTCGCAGTGAGGAGGGTTTGAATCCCAGCTGCAGCCGTTCTGTTTGGAGTTAGCGTGCTCTCCACAGGCATGTGTGCTTTTTTGGGGGGTGCTCTGGTTTTCTCCCACTGATCAAAAACATCGATGTTGTGTTGATTAGAAACCCTAAATGTTCCCATGTGAGTGAATGAATGGTTGTTTGTGCCTGTGTGGCCCGGACTGGAGACAAGTCCAGGGTTTCCCCACCTTTTCGCCCGATGACTGAGTCTTACTCATTAAAGAGCAAGTCAGCCCCTACCAGAGTATCACTCAACTCCCACTTCCTGTTTGAAAAATGCAACAAATGCTGTTGCCTAGCAGACCAAGAGGGAGGAGCCGCTAACAAATACACACACACAGGCTCACAATGACATTGTGACATCATATGGTACCAGCTAACGTTCTAGGGTACCTCTTAGCCAATAGCGATGGCAGATTTTAATTCAAATGCAGTGCAGAGTTTTTACCTGACAACGGCACAACACTGACAGTTTTAGGCAGCAATTTTAAATTTTAACCAAAATCCACTAAAGTGCAAAACTATTGACTACACGTGTCTGCAGCACGATTAGACACGCGTTTATTTAGTTTATCAGAAAAAATAGTTGATTTGGGGATGACTTGCTCTTTAATAATCATAAAATGCAAACATCTGATTGGCTAAAAGCTTTTGTTCGCTCTTCTTTCGTGGATAAAAAATGCTACATAGATGGTGAAGGGCTTGTATTTGTATAGCTCCTCTAGGGTTCCACAGCCCAGGTACACAATGGTGAGGATGATGAACTACAATGTAGTCGCAGATGCCCTGGGGCACACTGACGAAAGCGGGGCTGTCGTACTCTCTCGCTACCAGTGCCTCTGACCACCAGCTGACAAGAAGTGTGTTGCCCAAGGACACAATGACCGTGACAGACTGAGCGAGACTTGAACCTGCAACTTTCAGCTTACAGGGCAGATGCCTAACTCCTCTCACTGTTGCCTTAAGACACAACACAAGCCTGAAGGTGTTCCACTATGTTCTAAAGATGCTAATGCTAATGGTTAGCTTCTAATAGCCGAGACTTGCTCTACTCTCGGCTTTCTGTGACTCAGGTGGGCGGGGCCATGGGTGTTTATTTTCCCTGTGACGTAGAGGCGACTAGCTTTTTCTGGCTCAATCGGTTTCCCGCCTTTTTCCTGTCTACTCATGCAACTCAAAGAGATCCACTGTATTTGTAGCAGAACATATGGTTTACCTTTGATCGAAAACATCAGGAGTGCTTTGATGAGAATTTGTGACAATTCACAAAATGAATGAAAAGCGACGAGCAAGATTTATTCCTTCAAGAAATGCTTGGCCTTCCTGAAGGTCTGATGATGTCAAAGTGAAAACAAAAGCCTTTGGATTTGGAAAATCCTTGTAGACAACATTTATTTGGATTTAACTCAAAGTAATTTTCCTAAAATATGAGAGGAGAAGAATACACACAACCAAAGTAAATTATAACTGAAAGTATTGGTGAAACTAGTGTACACATGATCAAAAGTACAGCATGAAACCATGTAAAAATGTAGAATTTTAACATAGGGAATGGTGACAGGGCACTTGAGGGGTTGCATTATCAACCCCTACTGAGAATGACCTACGTAATGAGCTGGCAAAGGAGGGGGTGACATGCTTGGGGTCTGCACCGCAGCATGAGGCCACGTCTCTGATGACACCTCGAGTTTGCCTTACAAAAGACAGAATCCTTACTCATGAGGGGAAAGCTGTATTTCAAAAATAAAAAAAATAACAAATTAAAGTCAGCTTTCTACTTTTACTGACTCTTCACAATAAGTATTTATCTGGATGCAGTTTTATTAAATGAATGCTTCATTTGCACTGGATGCATGTTGTGATCTTGAGTTGAGTTGTTGATGCATTCTCCAGAGTACAGTGCAAATGCAAGATGTTGAAGATGAAAGAATTACACGGATTTTGGGGCGAAAAAGGCATTTAAGTCTTTAGATGACCCAGTTTCCAGGCTTGCATCCAGCTGCTTAAACACTGAGGGTCTTTAAATGCAGAACTGTGTTTTCACCAAGCAGTGTGTGTGTGTGTGTGTGTGTAATGGTGCACATACATGCAAATTCTCTCAGTTTTTATGCTCTTGTGTTTCGTCTCCCCCTGCTTGTATTGTGTGGTTTTTTTGTTGTTGCATCTTTAGATCTTATAAAAACACCGACCCAGATAGAATCAACCCCCTCAAACAGGCAAAAGAAGGAAGTATTTAAATGAACACAGAGCCCATCATTCTGCTCGGTGTGTCACATCACAGCTCATGTTGCATTCGGGTTGATAACACATTTCATGACTCTTGTGCTACATGGTGACACACAGAGCAAGAGCTCAGAGAAATGCAGGAGGCAGGTGATGTGATGAATAAGCGTCTCTCCCACCGACTCCTGCAGAGAGATGTTTGTAATCAGTGTCTCTCTCTGAAGATCAGAAAGATGTGAATGAGAATCCCCCAAACATGTTTTTGTCTTTTTGGCATTAAGGCACACTCTTGATTGGTGTGTTTAGGAATTTTTGATGAAATGCAGGCAAGAATTTTCTTGCAAATTCTTGTTTGAACTGAAAAAGTGAGTTTGTTTGCAGCAGTCAAGGAAAACCGAACATAAATATGTTTTTTGTATTTTTTTAAACAGTCATGAATCCAAAAAAAGCTAATTCCAACTAGTGCAGAATATGTGAGGACGTCAGTGCAAGACTCACTGGAAGCAACACGAACAAACAAACAATACTAAGTGCTGCTGGGCAGGAAATAATAAAACAATACAAACAACGTTTCAGGAGAAGTTAGACAGAACAAACAGCGAAGATCAGTGAGCATTCTGAGAGCTCAAACAATTCAGATGATCCGGTTCTTTTTTTCATTCAGTCGCACTCCTGGTTTGTTTGCTAGGCCAACATCGGCAGCTGGTAGCACTGTTGCCTCACAGCAAGGAGGCTGCTGGTTCAAATCCCTGCTGCAGCCTTTCTGCATGGAGTTAGCATGTTCATACATGTGTTTGTTCCAGGTGCTCTGGTTTCTTCCTACAGGCCAGGTTAATTAGAGACTTTAGGAATGAGTGAGTGGTCGTTTTTCTCTGTGTGGTCCTGTGATAGGCCGGAGACCTGTCCAGGGTGTCCCCCGCCTCTCATCCGAAGACCACTGCACCGTCTCACTGTCGCCATAGAAAGAAGAGCTTTAGAAGATTAGTGGTTGTCCTACAGTGAATAAGATAATGTGTCATGATGACTAATAGATAAGAAAACGAGGTAAACCAACTGAAGAAAAACACATGAGGATCATTCTGACATCACCCGTTCTACACAGTGGGTCATGCTGACATACAGTAGATAAAAACCTCTGGATAACAAATTCATGAGACTATTTTAAAATAACGTGACCTAGGAGGCTCATTTGGCCGTTTTACAAACATGGCCAACCTGTCTCAGACGGCTGAAAAGTGTGCTGATAAAACTTTCAGCACATGTGGTAGCTTCATGTACAAGATCTGATGCAGCTTTGGAGAATTGTTTTTGTTCTCATTGTGTTTGGTTGTCCTGTTTCTCCAGACCTTAATAAGCTCACCTGTTGGTGATGAATTCCAAATAGGTGAAAGTGTGTGTTTGCGCCAGCCACAGGGTCTCTCTCCCTCTCTCTCTCTCTCTCTCTCTCTCTCTCTCTCTCTCTCTCTCTCTCTCTCTCTCTCTCTCTCTCTCTCTCTCTCCCTCTCTCTCTCTCTCTCTCTCTCTCTCTCTCTCTCTCTAGCTGAAATTGTTAAGTCTCCATAAGTCTATAAGTGAGAGAAATACGAGACAAGAAGGGTTGGCAACTGAACTGTGAACAAACTGAGAAAATATTTAAACATAATTAAGATCATTTGTAACAAAAGTATGCCAGAAATATCAGATACTGTTGTACAGTTGCAGGTTAAACTGGAAAAATTAGAACAACATGCATAAGTTCATTTATGTCAGTAAATGTCAGCGTGTTGAGTGGAGTCCTGCCAATCATTGCCTCAGTGTCACTGTCTCGGTCCTCCAGGTAACACCTTCTTTTCAGGTATTTTTCCAACAGGAAGTCTGGTGGAAAAAAAGTCTCCACCCGTGCCTTGACTCCCACTTTAATGTAACACAGAGCAGTTTCCTGCTCCTCTGCCCTACTGGTTGAAAGTGGGATTGCAACTGTTGAAAACAGCCCTGCAGCTGTAGCTACCCTAGTGCTAACAACGAGCTAACACTAACATGAGCCAACTAATACTAAAATAAACCACAAAGTAAAAAGATCCACACTGTTGAACAAAAGATATTATTACTTACAAGTCCAGTAGCAACAAAGTCAGGTCACCATCAGTCCGTGATATTGTAGCCTCCTTTAGCTCACTCAAGCTAGCGTAGGCCACACTGATGTTCAATCCGGTTTTAGCTCTTTGCCTCACCTCCAAAGACATTACTCTCTTAGTTTTACTTCCAGTCTCCGGCAAGATACCAAAAGAAAAAGCTAACTTCTTGTTTTTCTTCTTTCTGTGTTTTTATTGACGATTGGTGAACTCGGAATGCTAACTGCTAACAATACAGCTAACAGCAATAAAGCAGTTAAAGAGCGCCCCCTAAAATGCTTACCTGCAGCACAAACTATCAAGTACGGTTTTTGGCCAGTAGAGGGCTGCAGAGTGGTGTCAGTTATGAAACTGGTCAAGTTTCTAACTCAAAATTCACTGAGATCAATGTTAAAGCTCTAGCTTCAACTTAAAAAAACTATATCTGCTGTTACTTTAACTGGTCTCGCAGTCTAAGCCAAATTACTGAAATAAATGAACTTTTGCACCATATTCTAGTTTTTTGAGTTTCACCAGTTTTTATACATTCTAAATCTTTTACGTCATGTTTTTTGTTGATCTCATTCAAACTGTTTATAAGCAAAAGAAATGATAATAATCTTAAATAAAACAACCACTGCAACGGCATTATCCACGATTCCACTAAAAAGAGTAACGGGTCTGCAGCTGCTCAGAAACACACAAAATCTATTTTAAACTATTTTAACCAGTTGAAGATTCAAAAAAGTTTTTTTAAGCTGCAGCGCTAAAACTTTTCACAAGTGGTTCCTCTATTTCTCACTCGCACAATCCTCACCCTAAATACTTTAAGCCAGATTTGGAAAAAGTCTGTGTACGCTTTGCGGCAGCAAAGAATTGTGGGACGAGATAATCTCTTCTCCTTTTTAAAATAGTTCCGATGGTAGTGGGAGATGGTGAAGGAAGCACAGCAGCTCTGTGCCTTAGCGTTTAAAAATAAAGCTTTCATTATTGCTGTCACAAAGAGATTTCTGGGTCATTTCACATTGTGTTGCATCTTGAAGCAGTTTCTTTAGTTTAGATAAAAGAACTCTTGCAGATGTCTACAAGCTATGCAGTATCTGTCTGTCGTACACAAGCAGCATGTTTCACATCAGATGTACTTAGCATCAATATTTAGAGGAGCACTCAAACACCCCCAGCTTTGCTTGATTTATTTATTTTCATCGTGGATTTTGACTTTTTTTTTTTAAATGAACCTGCACATTTAAAGTTCTAGTTTAATTTGACATCATGAAATCTGATAATTAGAAGAATATTTGCTTAGCTGTACCACTTGGTTTGTATTAGATGACCCAAAGCAAAGCAGACATCCGTATACATCCATCAAACGCCCCTTATTTGTTCTCCGAGCACTTTTGAAGTCTGAGGCCAAAGAGCAAACACTGAAGAGAATTTATGCACAAACTCCCAAAGATTGCTTTGAATACATTAACTTGAGGTCACTCATACAATCGTTAATGCTTTATTCATTGGGACCATGCCCCATCGCCTCTTTTTGGGCTAAACTCTCTCCGTAACACTTCTGTAGGTTTGCTGTGCCTTCTTCTCCAGCAGATGTGGCGTTTTTCAACCACCCTGATGTTCCAGATCTCCCTCTGATTTCCACAGTTCCTCTTAATTACATTTTAATAATCACGTTTCAGTCTGTGGACATTTACAGGCTGGTAAAGCTTTGATATCTTTTTCACAGGCTTCCCCTTCTTTATTTCACTTCAAAAAGCCTAATTTTCAGATTCTCATTACATGGCTTTAGTTGCATGACTTTGAGGAATAGCGCCCATGCAGACGGGATATTAGGTAGGAGCACTTCATTCAGGGACATTTTAGTTGCAAAGGTCAGCCAAGTGGTTTGAGTTAGGTAAACACAAACAACCCTATACTATCAAGCTGTTTATGAACATTCATCCTACGACTTTAAATTTAAAAACCTAGGTCCAAATTTACCAAATAATTGCACATTTTTAGCTATTTATGCGTTTGCACCTGTCTCTTATTGTTGTCCCAATGTTTCAGTTCAGTCATCCTTCCAGTGTCACGTTTCGATGTTGTAGGACCCAAAATGCAGGAACTCAAGATAACACGAGGTAGGAGATGACATAAAAGTAAAATCCTTTTATTAGGATGAATGAAACAAAAATATATCCAAATGGGCTGGAGCCTAAAAAAAAAAAACAATATATCCAAAAGAGCTGAGCAGGAGATCAAAACACTAGAGACAACACGAGAAGACTGACAGAATTACCACAATGGACCGACACAAGACAAAGACAAGACAGGGCTTAAATAACAGGGAGGAGTAATTAAGGGAACAGGAAGCAGGTGTGTGGAGTGAGGGCTGGAGGGAAGGCAGGTGACAATAATGGCCTAAATGGGGAAACAGAACCAAGGGAGGACAGATAAACCTAAAACTACAAATCCAAACTAAAAGGCTGCGGGAAGGACTAACACACACACACACACACACACACAGACATAAATAACTCACACACACATATACTGGGCTGGGGAACAAGAGGCTGGAGCTGCAACTGGAGGGACACAGGATAACTAAATGAACATCGGACCTGAGGGAATGATAAAAAGGCCTACAAACAGAAGACACAATATAGAGACGCAGACAAAGGACACATGAGGGCGCTATGAGACAGAAGGGAAACTAGAGAGGATGGAGAAACATCAGGAGACACATGAAGGAAGGGGCAGATGCAGACCATGACATCCAGGCCCCTTAGATTCATCCCCAGTTTTTACTCCATTTATTTTCCTGCATGGCTCAGGTTTTGTTCCTCCCTCTTCTTTTTTTTACAGTTTTTATTCCAGTGAGACTGGATCCTCCAGTGTTGTTGTCCAAATGTATTTTCTTCCCAGCCCCTTCCTCTTGTTCTTTGGTGTCTTTAGCTTCCTTCACTTATCAGGTTGTATTTATATTTATTTAGTTATATTCTCCCAGTTTCTCTGTGTTTACCTCCCTCAGCCCATTAGCAACACCTGCCTTCCATCAGCAATCGTAATCAGCTCACCTTGTCCCTTCACTAGTTGTATGTGAACCTGCTTCCGTTCACTTGTGCTTGTCGGTTCCTTGATGTTTGTTTGTGTTTACCCTGGTAACTGTGCTGCCTGTTGGATTAGTCCTGCTATGAAAGACCAAGTTTACTTGTTTTTCAGCACATTTGCTGAGGTCTACGAAGTGAGCCACAGCAGTGGGGAGCAGGCCACATCTGGATTTCCTGATATTCTGAACTCTGATTGGAGAACAGCAACACAATTACCACTGACTGTTTGCTTTGCAATGTTGATGCTTTATCTAAACAACACAAACCTGGAGAAGACCTTCCATGTTGTGGAGTTGCTAATGCTAACAGTTAGCTTCTACTAGCCGAGACGTTCTCTTCCGTTTCCTGGACGCTAAACCAACAACAGCCTTGCGAGCCACGATGGGTGAGTCCTAGGGTGACCAGATGTCCCGCATTGTGCGGGCCACTCCCGCATTTTCATTACTTTTCATGTGTCCCGCAAATTGAGACTCATGTCCCACATTATTGACAGTTTTGAGTTTCAATCTCATGAAAGAAATGATGAGATGAGATGCTAATTTTAGTGGAAATTAATATAAAACAAACATAAATATATCTAAAAAATATTACTGGTACTTTTACCGTCATTCTGTTGTGGAAAACTTTCAATGAAAACTCTGAAAAGCTGCTTAAACCTGCATGTTTTTATTATTGTGGGCCTATCTATATTATTAAAATGATCAGAGCCACTACAGAGTCATGTTGTGGTGACTTGAGAGGAACTATGGAATAGTAAAGCTTTTGCTGTTTGCTTCTTCATGTTGAAGTCAAATAAAATATATACAAGAAATATATGATAATAACAATTTTATGTATGTATAACAGTGATATTAGGGCTAAAAGGCAGAATATACGTTTTGCTTGTTTGTTTTTTTCTCATTGGAACTTCACGTTGTCCCACATTGAGTATCTCTGTCCCACGTTTGGCAAGTTGGGATCTGGTCACCCTAGTGAGTCCATGAATGTTAATATTCAATGTGACATAAATCTGACTGGCTCTTCTAACCTGAGCATTTACCTGTCTATTTTCTATCGGCGGCTAAGGCAGGAAATAGGGGTAGAAGACTATTTTCATGTTTAGCCTGCATGAAATACTCGGAGTGACTAATATTTAAAAAATAAATGGTTTCTCAGTGAACTTGCTCTTTAGAGACGTTAAAAGCTCATTCCCTGACTGCTTCTGGATCATTGGGTCCTGCTTTGACAACAAACCCTGACAGAAATGGGTACGCTGTGTGCACTTTGAGCTAAATTGTGATTGCTTATTATGGTTGTGACAAAAAAGTTTTTATCTACAGAGGGTTGGTGGTATTTGAAACTAGGGGGAAAATGAGGTATGTCAGAAAGTGTTTCCCTCTTTTTAATTAATTTATTTTTGCTGTTAGATTAAATAAACAAATTACTTTAAAAAAGGACAAAGTCATTGTCTCCATGAAAAAACTCTAACCCATGCTTCACTAGTATGGATACAGAACAAGAAAGGGGTCTTGCTGTAGATATAATCAAGCTGTATATGTGCTCATTTAGCCACTGACATAAAAAAAATCATGTTTACAATAAAAATATTTTGTATTTCAAAATAAAAGCACCCCCATATGATTACATTGTTCATCTAAACAAAATCTCAAGTCTCTTTTGCTCACAGAATGCAACAAATCAGGCAAAAAATTATATAAATTGAGTTATCTAAAAGTTATTATGCATGTCTACATTTATTTTATGCAATTTTGTTCCCCAGAAAAGTACAAACAACCCAGACTTATCAGAGTTGTGTCTGACCCTTACATCAAATATCTTACAAAATCTGTTTCTGCCTTTTTCTGGCATGATGAAGCAGTACAGATGTGCCGTTCCTTCACCCTCCCTGTAAACCAGGTGAAGAGGGTCAGAAAACACACACACACACACACACACACACACACACACACACACACACACACACACACACACACACACACACACACGCACGCACGTTGAACATGCAGAGCTGCATCCTGAGGACTGTACACGCTCATTAAACCCACTGATTTTGTTTGATGAATCAAAGCAAATGCACTTTCAGGTTCAGATGCAAACTGAGCCTGCAGGGCTACTCTCATGTAAAAATAAACATCACAGCACAGTCTGACGGACTTTAAAGAACGTAGGCGGAAAAAGTTCTCCATCCGGTGACATTCGGAATCCTTTCACATGCGGTTGACTATGTAAATGCAGTAATGACACAGGATCTTATATTAGTCTGAAAGCGTGTTGCTGAGGGTCCTGCTGCACACAGTCCGACCCAGGAGCTGCAACACGTCAAAGCCTCTAAACCCTCGCCTCCGCAGAACCAACCTGAATGCACCCCCTCTCCCTGAACCTCGCTGCCGGCCATGAGGCCTCGATTCTCCCAGGAGTCCGACTACTTACATCCATATCAACAGGACTCTGCAGTGCCGGAAAAAGGTCGGGGCTAAGATCAAATTTGTAAGCCTGAACACGGAATCGCCTGGGAGCTGGAGTTTGTGGAGTCAGTTTATTTTTATGCACTGGTTTATTTTTAGAGAAGCTGAAAGTTTGCTGGAGTTATTGTTTTGCACCGGAGCTCCTTCAGGGCGCACGTGTCGACGAAAAACACACAGACGCACACCCTCTGACCCCGACATACACAAACGCACAACGTATCTGCCAATTTCAAGCAGGATATTGTGGTGCCAGAGCCGTGGAATACCGTGCAGGAAAGAGCAAATTCATTTAGCCCCCGGCAGTTCTTCACCTATTCCTATCATCGTTGCATCACATTTCAACGTTTCACAGAGGTGAGCCGCCAACGCGCTGCTGACACATCAAAGAGCTGCGGCAAATCCACACTCCTCCACGGAAACTCGCTGCTGCGTCGCTGCCGTTCGGAAGATGGCCAGAGAGATGCAACAAGAGACTCAGCATGACTAAAGACCCCAGCAGACGTGTAAAAAATGGATTCTCTATTTCCCATTTGGATGAGTTGAGAGCTATCAGGCCAGCCTTTGGGTAGAGGTTTCCAAGCTCGATGTGGCTGAGAGTCAGGCAGCCAGACGCACGATTTTATTGTTTGTCATCCTTATCCTGCCGTACGTTTCATATTCCTGCGTTTCAATTAGAATTTATTTGTCTGGAAAAGTGATCTCAACCATGCCCACGGTCGGGGATTTCTGGTGTTTCCCAAACAGAAAATGACAGCGAGTCCTTGCATCTGAAGACTAGAACAAATTCTCCAATCTTACAATAAAAAGCAGAGAAAGACGAAAGAGGAATAAAATCAATAACGACACCCCCTTTAATATTCCTCCCATCTCTCTTTTAACCACAGCTGATGGAGGTGGCAGGCACGACTAACGTGTGCTGACGTCTTCATGCAGATGCAACAGTTTTTTGCAGAGGCAGCACTAGACCAAGCTAAACTTGATTGTGCTCATTTATCGCCACTGGCTTTGCCTCTTTCTCTTCCTCTATTTCTTCTCTCTGTTTCACTGTCGGACAAATGTGTTGGGGCTTTAAATTGAATTTCATCTTGATGTATTTCTTCCACAGGGCTTGCTAATTAAGGATTTAATTATGGCTGCGGAGAAAAAAAATCAAAAAAGGAGCAACAAAACCCCTTCTCCTTCCTGAGAGGTGTTTTATTTTAAGTTTTGAGGTGAACTGAAGGCGAGATTTATGCCAAGATGGTAGACGAGACAGAATAAACAAAGAATGCTCAAGGGGCTGAATGTAATGCATGCATAATCGAATAGATTTAGGAGACGAGTGGAAGCCTGGTGATTAAATTAAAATTACAAGTCTCTTTTTTTTTTTCAGAATAAAAACTTTATTGCTTGGATGCCCAAAATGTCAGGTTAATAACGGATGCTTCTAGCAACAGATGAGAAGCATCCCGTGTTTAACTATTTACACCACATTTCAGCAAACACATGCTGACTGGATAATTAAGACTTTGTTGTCTTTTTGCAGACCCGTCTTCTTCGTCTACCTTCTGCAGCGCTTTGCTTCAGCGGAGTAAAACAGTAAGAGCCGGTACCACCAGAGGCCTGGTCAAGGTGAACAACACTCACTCCTGCGTGGTTTTGAGGTCAGCCGTTCTCTCATAGCAATCAGGAAAAGCAATAAAAAGAGTGAGCGACCTCTGCTACCGGCAATCTGACCTCTGTTATACAAGTGATGGAGCCAGACTGGGGCTTGCTCTCAGGAACAGTAT
Organism: Nothobranchius furzeri; assembly: GCF_043380555.1. NCBI lineage: Eukaryota > Metazoa > Chordata > Actinopteri > Cyprinodontiformes > Nothobranchiidae > Nothobranchius > Nothobranchius furzeri. Next base: position 1,227,795 of record NC_091752.1, read on the forward strand.
TTATTGTTTCCAGAATGCCATTTGGGTTCAAAGAATGTTTCAAATGTGACTTTTGAGCTTCGCTGATGTCACTGACTCTTTTAATGAAATGCAGGCGTCTGCACGCTTTAACAAATCATGACCACTGGTTTTCGTTTAGGACAGCAGTGAAAGGAGCTGACCGCCCCAACGTGCCCTAAAGTATCACAGCTCAGCGTAACCCCACAAAAACCAAAGATTTTAAATGCGTTCTACATATTTTTATAGGTTGGAGTGGAGGTACATGGTTTAAATAAAAAATAACAACTTAAAATGCTTAAATTTGACTCAGATCTTTGGTAATCTTTCAGAATTTATATTTCCCCTTAGTCCCTCCCCTGACCTCCAACGCAAAACAAATGATGTAAGAGTCTACAGAGTCTAGAGCGTTGACCAATAGATTCGCAGTTCCACAAGAGGGAGGAGCAGTCAATCAACATCCTAGTTCTTAGCCTGCACTGTGGGATGATGTGGACTTTCCACAGTTTTTCTCTCCTTTAAATCTGTTTCTTCTGTTCCGTTCACAGTCCAGTATTTTCCCCTACGTAGGCTCATGAAACCAGCGCCACGGCTACCAAATCCCCTCTCCCCATGGCCACAGCGGAAATAGCCTCTTGCACGACGTTCTGGAGACGGATAAGAGAATAGAGGAATGTACCTATTGTTGGGTTACTAATGAACTACATTCAAACGTTGTCTAACTGTGCTCCAGAGCTGATTCACTCATGTTTGCTAATTTTAAACAAAGATTTATTCAGAAGGAGCCTGGAAATCCAGACGGACAGAAGCTGAAGCAAAATGATTTTACTGTACTTGACGGTCTAGCTCCACTCCATAGGAGCCTCAGTAGTATCGTGTTACACCAGTCACAGCGTTCTTTGGCTTGGTGGGTGGGATGATGCAACAGAGCAAAACAAAGATGGCGACGGCTTGTTTGAAATGGCTTTGGCTTCAACTTTGGACTATTTAGACTTGGGCTTTTCTTTGAGTCAAGAGCAGACAGGTACTTTAAGTAACAGTGTGTAGTTTCTCTGGCGATAGGGGGCAGTAGATACCTAAGTCACTGCAAGCAAGCATTATTTTTTGTTTAAATAAGACCTTACCAATGGACGGCCATTAGGGTCAAAAATTCTTGTGAGTGCAACCTCCAGCAAAACAACAAGAACATCTGATTCCCTTTCATCACTTGCAATGAGTGACGAGGTAAATGTGTAAAGGAATGTTTATTAATGCTGAAAGTTTTGTAACCATTTGTTACAATCAGTAAATGTGTTGTGTCCTCACGGGCTTCCGTAGAAGGAAACATGGCATCCAACATGGCGTTGACCAGAGACTCAGACCCACTTCCACGTATTTTAGAACCGATTTTTATGGTTATATGTTATGAAACTGCCAATATTTTCAACAACTGTGTATCTTTCATTTAGCAACATGTCAACAGATATTTGCAGAGATTAATGATGAAAACTACACATTATCACTTTAAGTCCTTTAATTCAAAACGGGATGCATTTTTGTCTTCTACAGTGTATGAAGGACTGCCCCATTGACTGACTTCTGTATTCACTCAGAGACACAGAATAGAGAGAGTCAAGTTTAAAAGTCAAGAATTTTATTACTAACAATTTAAACTAGCCTGACTTTAAACTAAATGTATAGTGTGACTAAAAATGGATGAGATGGTGAATGGATGACGTGTGATGTAATCAGAACCAGCAAATCCAAAGAAGCGATTAGTTCTGACGGGAACTGAAGATGTTGTTTTGAAATAAGCTTGGGTTAGTTTCAGAAACGCATGAGACACCATCAAGCCGGGTCTACCTGCCTTGTGGAGGTCCTCTGTAGATCAGGAATGCCGAGGTCCAGCGGACCCTCTCTGGAAACCGGGCCGGTAGAAGAAGCCGCAGTTCCGACCAGACCCGTCTCAAGTTACCTCCGGCACACGACACTTTATTGGCGTCTGTTCAGACCCAAGCCTGCGTCGGTGGAGCTTTTATTCTGAAAGGAGCTGTTGTCGTTGCTTGTTGTTATAGCGACCAGATTTTCTCAGCTTGTCGAGGTTCTTTCGGTTGAAGAGTTAAAGGTCAGGATTGGCCACTCTGACGCTAACTCTGGAACGCTTTGAACTGGCGTTAGAGCTGACGTGGCATAGTTTTATACCTCGGATGTTATGGTTTATTGTTGAATGAAAATGACCAAACACCGTCAGAAGCACGCCTCCGTCAGATCTGTAAGATTCTGATTGGATCAGTGAAAGGAATGTGTCATGTCCTTTTAACACTACGTGAAATGAGTCCTGTTGGAACACTTAGTCACAGCACTTCTCATTTCTATAAGATCATAATAAAGTAATTAATATTTTAATTTCACAGGTCGGTCACATCTTATTATACTGACTAACACTTTGATGGATTAGTAGGGCTGTAGCGACGCCTCGATGGCGTCGACGGCTCGATTCTAAAAATTTGTCGACGTCAGATCCGGTAGTCGACGCACCGCGCCCACTTGTTGCATCCCCAGGAGTTTGTAAATAGAGGTGGAATCGGCCTGTTTTTCCTCTAGTTCGCCCTCTTCTCCGCCTTCACTAACATCTCCACCAAATACCGAAGAAGCGGAACAATGTCCGTCCGCTACTAGGTTCCTTTCCTGTTTTGCCCGCCGTTGTCTCCGGGCAACGGACAACAACTTCCGGGGTCAGATGCACTGCTCCGTCTCTACCGCAGATGTAGAACATCACCGGGAGCGCTTCTCCCTTCATAAAGGAGCTTCTTTCAGACATTAGGAGAGCTGTTTTGGTGGTAGCAGTCTCTCCTCCGCGCTGGTCTGTATTTAAACTCGTCTTTATTTAAACTTGGTAACTTGAACTTAACGTTGGTAAAGCTACTGTTAGCATTTTCGCTAACAGCTTCTTGCGTTTGGATAAGCTGTTACGTTTTGGGCAGATCTCCCTTTTATTACATTTAGAGTGTCGTGGGTTTTCGGTTTCGTTTAAAATATCACCTTGAGTTTGGTTTAACCGCCCAGTTTAGAGTTTGGACCTTTGGAGGTCCTTATTTTGGTCCAGAACCCAGTAATCTTTGCCCAGTGGGACATCCCTACGTATTTGTACTTTTGTTTTAATTCCCCACAGGCAGAATTAGTTTTATTATTCCAAACCTGTGGATGGAAAGATTTATGATTTTTGTAGTTGTAAATAAACCTGATCATCATTTTAACTTTAAATCCCGTTATTGTCCCTTCCTTTTTGCACACGAGCCCAACTCCCCAGGAAGGGTCGTAACACCACCCGCCTCACGCTCATAAGTGACCAAAACAAAGCAGCATGGAGACACTCCGTCTCCAGCCACCTCTCAGGCAGCAGCCTGCACTCCCAAGTTCTACACGTCACCAGAACATAACCAACCAACACAATAAACGCAGTGTTATACAAAATGGAAGGCCTGTAGTGTTTATTCTCTTACAGTAACAATTTATCCATTTTTTTGAGGAATTTATTAGAGATTCTTTGTTTTATTAACTGCGCAATAGACAAATAATCATTAGATTAATTGTCTAAATAGTCATTAGAATAGTCGAATATTCGTTAAAATAATCATCAGAATAATCATTAAAAAAATAATCATTTATCCCCAGCCCCTTGGATTAGCGTTAATAAAATAGAGTTCTTTGATTAATTAAAAGAAAAAAGTTCATTCTTCGTTCTTCTGTCTTCATTGCTGGAACGTAAACAGTTTAGAGGTGAATGCATGGCCTTGAGGCTGTTTCATGCACTCTGGCGCTGTGTCCAAAGGGAACAGTTGTTAGAGGGTAGAAATGGCTCCTTCATCACGTTACATTTGTAAAGAGTTTTTCACAAGCAAATTCCTTTAATCAACATTTATGGCCCTTCATTCCAGCAACCAGAGTTCCTAAAACACCTTTTATAAATAAAGACACAAAGGATGATGATGATTCGATGATTCGATTTATTCAGTCAGAAATATAACAAAGCATAATATAATCATAAAACATTACATTTAAAGTGACAGAAAAGGCTCAGGCAGAAGCAAAGTGCTTATATTTATGTATGTCCTTTTAATTATAATATAATAATGTCCTTGTTAATAATAGTAAATAATTAAAACACAGACCCTGTCAAACTGAAATACCCTCCTCATGTGTTGCAGGATGTGTTTTAATATGTGATTTAAGCTAAAAAGCTTCTTGAGAGTGAAATTAATACTTGAATATATACAGAAAACATGACAGGCTTATTCACTTTAGACTGAGATTTGATCTGACGTTAGCTCTCATGCACTGATTTCACTCATAACTGTTGTATTTATGTTATGTTCTTGTTTCTGTTCCATCTCTGTAAGGTGACCTTGGGTTCTATAAAGGCATCCTCAAATAAAATGTACTATTTTATTAATATTATTAAAGGGGAACTAAGCAGTTTTGGCTTGCTTTTAACACCCTCCAGTATCCGTTTGCAGAATAGAAATTGAACACACAACCCATCTCCTTGCTGTGCGTTCGTCATTTTAACACCTCAGTCTAACCGCTGACAAGTCTCCTCCGCCTTCCTTGGTGTCTACATAAGTGATTAATCACTAAATTATACAAATCGGCTGTGTTCATGATCTAAAACATGCTGGAAGCAGATTGCAGCGCTAGGTATGTCAGCTCAATTTTTACTTACTTTTCTCAATGGAGCGCCCCGCCAGTCTGAAGTGGAATATTCTAGCCAGAGGGGTCGATGTGGGCTGGGTGGCCTTTCATTAACCCTCTAAAGGGTCATTTTAGCACAAACTGGCTCAAGGAAATTATTTTAAAATATGAAAAAGTTGCTAAGTATCCCTTTAACAATATAGTGAAAGAAAGAAAGAAAGAGAGAAAGAAAGAGAGAAAGAAAGAAAGAAAGAAAGAAAGAAAGAAAGAAAGAAAGAAAGAAAGAAAGAGAGAAAGAAAGAGAGAAAGAAAGAGAGAAAGAAAGAAAGAAAGAAAGAAAGAAAGAAAGAAAGAGAGAAAGAAAGAAAGAAAGAAAGAGAGAAAGAAAGAAAGAAAGAAAGAAAGAAAGAAAGAAAGAAAGAAAGAAAGAAAGAAAGAAAGAAAGAAAGAGAGAAAGAAAGAAAGAAAGAAAGAAAATGGTCTCAGCACCTCTCAAGATTAAAATCACGAGGTGCTTCACAAGAACTAAACAAATTTAAAATATAAAAAATGATTTAAAAAAATCAAAATATGGTTAAATTAACAAAAATTAAAGACATTTGAAATGAAAAAATGTAAGGCAAGGGCGAGAGAAATTGAATAGGAAAGAGGGAAATCAGTGGATCCTGGGAAAGGTGGATTAGGTAGAATAAGCAGAAAAGATGAAGGTCATGCAAAAACCAGCCTGAACAGGTGAGTTTTCATTCAGCTGCTTCTTAAAGGAGACCACTGAGTCCACTGATGTCAGGCATGGGGGGGAGAATATTCCAGTGTCTGGGGGCCACAGCAGCAGATGATCTGCCACCTTCAGCCTGGTGCTGCACAACCTATAGGCTTTGGTCCCTGGACCTGCTGGAGGTGTGGGACTGAGATCGCCAATAGATGATGGTCCATGTAAGAAGAGGAAGAAGAAGAAGAAGAAGAAGAAGAAGAAGAAGAAGAAGAAGAAGAAGAAGAAGAAGAAGAAGAAGAAGAAGAAGAAGAAGAAGAAGAAGAAGAAGAAGAAGAAGAAGAAGATCTTTCCTATAGCGCCTCTCCAGATAAAAATCACGAGGCTCTTCACAAAAACAAAAAATGTCAAAATATAAAAAAGAATTTAGAAAATGATTAAAATTATATTTAAAATGAGCAAAAAATTGACAATTGTGATTAAAAATGTAAGGAAAGAGAGAAATCAGTGGATCCTGAGGAAGGTGGATTAGGTGGGGAGAGCAGAACAAGGAGAGGGTGATGAAGGTCACACCAAAGCCAGCCTGAACAGGTGAGTCTTCACTCATAACTGTTGCATTTATGTTTAAATGTTCTTGTTTCTGTTTGTCATGTAAGGGGTTTCAGTGTCTCACTCAAGGACACTTTTGGGAAAGCTCAGATCAAACCAACAACCTCCTGATAATCCGACAATTTGGTATAAAATAAATGAAAATTTATTATCTAATTCATACCAATGAGATATTTTTACACAAAATACAGGACGTGTCTTTTGTGCGTTCATGCTGTGTTTTTGTCCGTAATCCAGTTTTAGTTCTTTTTCTCACAGTTTAGTAAAAATTCTTTATTTACCTTACACGTGTCAGCTAGTAGCTCACGCCATCCTCAGAGATCGCTGGATCAAGATCAAAGACGCTGTAGAGATAAGGAGGCGTGTGGACAGGACCATGGACAGAGACGATGGAACATACACATTGGATCACTCATGGGACCGTGTCATCAGCAAGGAGGACGCGGGCAGTAGAGGGCGACACCGTCCTCTGCTGCCCGCAGATAAAAGGACGTGACGCCATCATCACCAGCGATCTCAGGATGGCGAGAGCTACAAGCGGAAACTCGTAAGATAAAAAGTTTTACTAACCTGTGTAAGAAAAGAACTAAACAAAAGTAGGAAGTGTGTCATACATGGAGTCTTTACGATATTAGAGGTTGTAGTGGAATTACATAAATAATAGAAAAGGACAAGAATAGATGTTTTCTAAGCCGATTCCTTCTGTTTTATTTCCACAGCACTTGTCATGGCTCTTAGAATGTACAGAATTTCAATCATTTAAAAAAGCATTTCCTGTCTAAAGTTTTCATGTGTATGACGAGGATGGTGAAGAGGAATCATCTACTTTCTCTTCAAAGAAAGCACATGCCTAGACAGTGATTGCATAATTCATGTGCACTGAAAAGGGGTAATTAATAGGAAGGCTGGAATGTGCATATGTCTCTGCTTTAACTTATTAAATCTTGAATTTCTGAATTAAGTTATTCTTCTACGAAACCCTTTTGAATTTGAATGTTTTCTTTTTCAAGCTGCCGTTGGTGTTTGCACCTCCTCTCTCTCTCTGAGCTCGGTGTTAGCGCCTTTTTATTGGTTTTAATAAATATTACAAAAGCTGATTATCATGTTAATATTGCTGTCTTCATTTTGGCATCAGGAGTAAACCTCAACAAACGTACATCCTTTATTCAATTCAAAGATACTTTATTAATCCCAGAGGGAAATTAGAGTTTCAGTACACACAGTTCTGAGATCAGACATACATGGGCAAAGACACATGACAAGAATTGGTGACTGTGATCATTCGCAACCCTGAGTCGCGCTACCTTAATAGAGATCAGAGGGTTACATGAGGATTGAGTCAGGTGGAGGAAAGAAAGGCGCTTCAGTTACCCTCCACTGGGAGGACAGCTTTGCTCTGCAAAAAACACCTCAGACAGAAATGCAACAGACTTCAGACATCACACAACATAAGTGTCCACTAGGTGGGGTGGTGGGTTTGGGACTCTCCACACGTCAGTTCCTGCAGCCACGATAAGCAGCGCTCGTCACCTCAGTCTGGACAGGGGGAGGGAGGTCACTGGGTTTAGAGGGCACGGTGACTCCTGGAACGATTCGGCGGCCTTCACAGCTCACAGTCCCGTCCAGGCTGGGATAGGGAGACAGAGTTACCATGGCGACAGCAGCATTCCACATGTTTCGGGGGGGGGGGGGGGGGGGGGGGGGGGGCTGTATTCGTTTCAGCCTCACAGGCTCCAGGGCGCCAGATTCAGATAAGAAATTGTTTTGGGGCCAGACAGAGATCATTTCCTGTCTGTCTTAAAGTTCCGTTGGTCCTCAACCTCTCAAAATCCCATTAATGGCGTAAATTTATCTATTCCAATCCGTGCTGATTCATCCACTCGCTCCTTGATCGAATCCACCTTCTGTGCCAACACATGAATCTCAGCCACAGTTCCAAGCTTACGACTCATCTCGACAATTATATGAGTCTGTGTGTTCACAGCACGGTGTAATCCATCCCTGAGCTCCGGGAGAGCGCCAATATTCCTCGACAGCTCGTTAATTTTCCGTTAAGCCAGGAAGCCTCCTTGGCCAAAGAGCAGGACACCTAACACCAACACCACGAATATCCAGACGTCTTCAGAATCCTCTACAGACAGCTGAGATAAGCAGATCAGGTTCCACTGTTTCCAGGAGTCCATGATATGCCCAGCTGGATCTGTCCCAGAGGAGCCCCTTCTCCCGTTCTCATCGTTGAGAAAATGTTGTCAGTCGCGTTAAGTGACCAGCTGACCAGGTCCATTTTTAATAATTTCCAGTTTCCAGAAAAAATGTAGAAGCGCCGTACACCCAAAGACAGACAAAGAGCCTTGGGGATAAGATAGGGAGGAGAGGAGGAGAAAAGCGTCTGAACTCCCCAAGAGCCGGAAGAAGGTGTGACACATGTAGGACCTCTCAACAGCACAATAAACCCTACGACCCCATCATTTAACCTTTTAACTTGTTACTACTTAAATATTTCATATTCTGGTGAAATTAAGATATTTTTAATATAAATTGTTTTCCTTTGAAACCAAACAATCTGAGAAGCAGAGTTTCTGTTTGACTGAACAGCACAGACGTGTCAGACAGGAGAAGATGAGGCCAAGGGCAATGCAAGCAGCACACAATTACCTGGAAGAGGAAAGAAAGCAGAGCACTTGCCACCAGGATTTATTTGAATATAAACATATTACATAACAAGTAAACTCAGTTTGTGCTTTGTGTACTTGTTTTGCAAAGAAAACTCCTCTTTGTTGATATGCTGATTTACGCATCTTTTTTTTTTATATCTGCACTAGTATTTAGGATTCTAGAATCTTCTGGTGCTGAGCTGTTACTGGCAACAGCCATGAAGCTCACTGAGCAGCAGCAAGTCACTTGTGTGTTTTTGAAAATGGACTGCAGTACCCAAGTCTGACCACAGGGTGTCATTTTTACTTCATTCACCTTTAATTCAGCTTCGATGGAGGGTTTTCCAGCATTAACGGCCTATTTCAGGTCAAAGGTCAGATATTCTATTTACGTAATGCTTTAAGGCAATCCATGTTAATACCTCAGAACAGATTATTTATTAGCCAACATGCTAGCACAGGATTCCTGCATGCTTTAGATCGCAAATACAGCTGATTTGTTTGATTTAGTGATGAGCAGGGGCAGATGTAGGACTGAAGAAGATCCGGGGCTTAACACACGCGCGCGCGCACACACACACACACACGCATAACATGCACTAGTCTTTTCATAAAACATTCTGGGCTTGAGCCCAAGTGGCCGGGCCTAACGCCGCCCCTGGTGATGAGTCGCTCCTCTAGAAACTAACGACATTTCTGCTGTTAGATTAAGGTGTTAAAAATGTGGACGCACAGCAAAGAGGAGAGGTCAGCAGTTTCCTTTTATGACAGTTAATCAAAATGGACGCTAAAGAACGGCAAAACTTAGTGTGCCTTTGAGAGATGTAACGAAGCACGCATAAAAGAAAACTGAGGGAGCAAATACTTTTTCACAACCCTGTAGATCTGAGTTAGCATTAACAAAGTTTAGATCTCAACATTTCGACTGCAGGGCAATGTTCAGTGAAGGATGTTCCAACAAGACTGCAGTCAGCTGTTTCCTGCAGCTGAAACCGTTACGTAACGTTTGGTTAGAAAAACCAAAAACAGCACATCTGTGTGCATCTTAGCCTTGGGTGCTAATCTTATTTCTTTTCACTCAGAATAGGGCTACACTAACAGAATGAATAAAACTGAAGGAGAACTGAGTTTTTGAAGTGATTAAACACAGGTTTGACTTTTTTCTTGATGTTTTAGCTGTTTGAATCTTTTTGTGACCTCTTAAAAAACCACATTAAAGGTAATCTTAAAGCAGTTTGTAATACACCCTCTTAAAACAGAAGATTTCCATGTTACTGATGCTCAAGTAAAAACCAATAAAATGCTGCGGATGTCTCTCTCTTGCACAGTCAAGCTCCTCAACAAATAAATGGAGGTTATAGTCCCATAGCTGACAGGAAGCTCATATGTTAAACGCAGTACGCTGTGAGGTTCCTTCTGCTGGCGGGTGTGGAGCTGATGGCTACGGTGTCACTGACAGAAGAAACATGCTCCTTGGAGTACAAAATCATTTTCTAGTGTGGAATGTGGTGATTCTGATATAATGTAAGTCTATTTTGTGCTTCTTGGCAGAACATGGACACCATTGTCTCAAGGGTTTCTCAAGGCAGTCACACTTTATGAACCAGAAAGCCTAAATCTCATTTCCTTTAAGTGCTATAACGCAGACACACAAGTCGTCGTCGCCTTTGCTGTGTGCGAGAGGCGCTTCGGCGTGCCCGGACCTCAAGCGTCCTGGCTTTATCTCGCTAAGACGAGAGCCAGCACCCACCCAGTTCTCCCCTGGGTTTAAATTAACTACGCCTCTCTCTCCGAGGCCCCCCGAAGCCCCTTCATTTCTCCTGCATCGGGTTACGCCACGTCCCCAGTGGAAGGGCTTACTTAAAGCCCAACCCACACACTCTTCCAAGACATGAGCCATCTTTGAAAATAACCTTGAGAAAGTAGGACTGAAAGGGAGGGTTTTTGGTACACTTGACTTGTCTCTATAAAAAGACCAGATGACTTGGCCTCTCCAGAGATCCCATCACAGCTCAGTTAAAGCAATACAGTGTCTCCTGAAACTACTGCAAGACCAACAATCCGTTTTACAGCTTGGCTTAATGCCACACGGTTATGCAAGAAACTCTACAGAACAGAAGCAGGTTAATAACCAGATGAACATGACTTCACTCGCTCGGAAATGCTCTCAAGACTCAAAAGAAAGGAGAAACCATATAGCAGCACATTAGCGTTCCCGTATGTTTACTACTCTCATCCAAAAGCCTCCCCGTGTTCGAGTCGTGCTCTCATGTCTATCAGTACTGCGCTGTGGCCAACACTGCTATCAGCTCTGTGATGCTCTGCATGAAATATTCACCATAACAGGAGTCAAGTTCAGGCTGCTGGGAGCCGTGCCTCTCCATCCCGTTCAATCAGACCTGTGAAGAGAAGATCCTGATCACTTTGATCCTCTTCTGGGTCCCCTGACTGTTTTTCTTCACAATATCCTGATACGTTCATTTTTAAATTACTTTGGTGTTTCCTGTCCTAACTCTGCAACTTTTCTTCACCCAAGCCAAACTGCTAATGATTAAAGTGATGGATGTTCTCTCCTCAGATAACTGCCATCTAGAGCCATTCCATCTTTAGATATTTGTTAGAAAAGTTATTTGTTTAAAACTATTTTTCAAACAATTTGGTGCAATCAGCGTTACCCTGGGTCCACACCGGGAGCATCAGCGGCGTGGAAAGGCAGCAGAACGTAGCTGCTTCAAATAGAGTCCATTATAGTCCATGGGAATGATCCAAATCGACCGCAGTGCAGAACATTCAGGCAGCGGCTCGCCGAGCCTCTGGAGATCGGATTGTGTTCTATTTTTGCCACAAGCCGCTCCTTGGGTGCGTCAGTTTTCACAATTATCACAGGCTAGACAGGAAATGACACACGGGATCGGTGTCAAACGTACAGTCGCTAACTAAGTCTTTTGCAGAGATGCGAAGGCTTATCTACGTAGATGACGTCTATACATGTGACTTCACAGCTTATTTACTACTAGTAGCTTTCAACAAGTGCAACGGTGTGTTTTTCTTCATGGATGTGATCTCCTTTTTCTTCTTTTTGCTTTAACCCTCTGGAGACAGGCGTTGCAGCTTTAAGTCCTGCCTACTTGGTTACTCCCCATACGTATTTCATGAGCATTTTTTAACTCAGAAGTACTCCTGAAGGACTTAGTTGTTTGTCCTTTTATCAAAAAGTGTTTTGATCCTGAGAGGGTTAATGGTGGATGAAGTCTCGAGGGATTTGCTAATTTTGTGTGCGTCCAGCGAGGACGGCAGAGATGTCGCGCCACTGACGTGGACCCAGGGTCGCTCCTGAACATGTAAAAAAAAAAAAAAAACAAGTTTAGTGTCGTTTTTTAAAAGAAAATATGATGAAAAGATGCCGTACTAAATCGTTGATGTGCCAGTTAAACAACTAATGTTCACTTGGGATGTTTGATATCAACTGTTTTCTCTGATATCTGATATAGTTTAACTCTTAATTGCCCCCTTAATAAAAAAATGCTAAATCATTTTAGGTAACTAACGTCACATATATCCTATTTATTTGAACTTTAAACATTATCTGAACAAAATATGACAACTACTTCAGTATATGTTAGAGCAATTGTCCCAAAGAAATGAAATTATTTTCAAATTTAAACATCAGATCTGTCCTATTTTTAGATTTTGAGTAAAAGGAGAAGTAAATGTGGTTTGATGTGAAATATGTGCGTGGTGTGCAAAAGTAAAAGCAGATTCAGATTATTTCCAATATTACATTTTAATTTCAATACTTCCTCTCCCTGGGCTGCCACCTTACCGTGGGGGAGGGGTTTGAGTGTCTCAGTGATCCTAGGAGCTAAGTTGTCTGAGGCTTTCTGCCTCTGGTAGGGTCGCCCGTGGCAAACAGGTCCTAGGTGAGGGATCAGACAAAGAGCAGCCCGAAGACCTCTTATGATGAATTATATAAATGGAAACCGTGTTCCCTCGCCCGGACGTGGGTCACCGGTGCCCCCCTCTGGAGCCAGGCCTGTAGGTGGGGCACGTTGGCGAGCGCCTGGTGGCCGGGCTTTCACCCATGGAGCCCGGCCGGGCACAGCCCGAAGAGGAAACGTGGGTCCCCCTTCCCATGGGCTCACCACTCGTGGGAGGGGTCAAAGGGGTCAGGTGCAGTGTGTGACGGGTGGTAGTCAAGGGCGGGCACATTGGCGGTCTGATCCTCGGCTACAGAAGCTGGCTCTTGGCACATGGAATGTCACCTCTCTGGTGGGGGAGGAGCCTGAGTTGGTGTGTGAGGTTGAGAGGTTCCGACTAGATATAGTCGGAACCTCTCAACACATGGCTCTGGCTCTGGAAACAGTTTCCTTGAGAGGGGTTGGACTTTCTACCACTCTGGAGTTGCTCCCACTGAGAGGCGCCGAGCAGGGGTGGGCATACTAGTTGCCGCCCATCTTGGTGCCTGTACGTCGGGGTTTACCCCAGCGAATGAGACGGTAGCCTCCCTCCGCCTACATGTGGGGGGACGGGTTCTGACAGTGGTCTGTGCTTATGCACCAAACTACAGTTCAGACTACCCACCCTTTTTGGAGACCTTGGAGGGGGTGCTGGAAAGCGCTCCTTCCGGTGACTCCCTCGTTCTGCTGGGGGGACTTTAAAGCTTGGTTTATGCTTGACGCATTCACTTTCCGCGCGGTGATGCGGCTGGAACGCGCTTCACAACTCGCAGCGTTTATGGTTCATGCGGCTTGTCTCTGCGGTGAGCCAATATTCTCCCAAACTGAAGGGGGCAGCATGGAGCTCTACGGCATGCATCCAACACTACACCATAGTAGAAGTAGAAATGACTGTTTACAACATGGCATTCCAGCATTTTTAACAGCGTCCTCGTCTTTTCCGACAGTGCGAGCTATTTCTCTCCAAGAATTATTAACAACATGTTGATCACGGTGATCTCTGAGAGCTGAATCATACAAATGTCTGTATTTACCAACCTCTGCCGTGCCGGTCCGCCATGTTTTTCTGCGTTCGACCGTCCGCGTGGTTAGAAATTTTCCGAGGTGCGCGTTGCGGAAATCTTGGGCCGTGCGGAGACGCGGTGGAGGGGCGTGGTTGTTAAAATGACGCAAAATGACGCAACTTTTCTGCACGGAGCCGTGCGGACCTCGCGGACGCGTCAAGCATAAACCAACCTTAACGCTCACGTGGGCAACGACAGTGAGACCTGGAGAGGTGTGGTTGGGAGGAACGGCCCCCCTGATCTGAATTCGAGTGGTGTTTTGTTATTGGACTTCTGTGCCAGTCATGGATTGTCCATAATGAACACCGTGTTCAGACATAAAGGTGTCCATATGTGCTCTTGGCACCAGGATACCTTAGGCCGCAGCTCGATGATCGACTTTGTTGTTGTTTCATCTGACCTGCGGCCGCATGTCTTGGACACTCGGGTGAAGATGGGGGCGGAGCTGTCAACTGACCACTACCTGGTGGTGAGTTGGCTCAGATGGTGCGTTACCAACACTATCTATAGTGGGGACGGTGTGCTGCTGACCTCTACTCAGGACATTGTGGATCGGTGGGCAGAATACTTCGAAGACCTCCTCAATCCCACCGACACGTCTTCCAGTGAGGAAGCAGAGTCTGGGGACTTAAGGCTGGCCTCTCAAATCTCTGGTGCTGAGGTCTCTGAGGTGGTTAAAAAGCTCCTCTGTGGCAAGGCTCCGGGGGCGGATAAGATCCTCCCGGAGTTCCTTAAGGCTCTGGATGTTGTGGGGCTGTGTTGGCTGACGCGGCTCTGCAATATCGCGTGGACATCGGGGGCAGTCCCACTGGACTGGCAGACCGGGGTGGTGGTCCCCTTATTTAAAAAGGGGGACCGCAGGGTGTGTTCCAACTACAGGGGATCACACTCCTGAGCCTTGCTGGTAAGGTCTATTCAGGGGTTCTGGAGAGGAGGGTCCATCGGATTGTTGAACCTCAGATTCAGGAGGAGCGATGTGGTTTTGGTCCTGGCCGTGGAACACTGGACCAGCTCTATACCCTTAGGGGGTTCCTGGAGGGTGCGTGGGAATTTGCCCAACCAGTCTACATGTGTTTTGTGGATTTGGAGAAGGCGTTTGACCGCGTCCCTCGGGGGGCCCTGTGGGGGGTACTCCGGGAGTATGGGGTACCAGGCCCTCTGATACGGGCTGTTAGGACCCTGTATGACCGGTGCCAGAGCTTGGTCCGCATTGCCGGCAGTAAGTCGGGCTCGTTCCCAGTGAGAGTTGGACTCTGCCAAGGCTGCCCTTTGTCACCGATTCTGTTCATAACCTTTATGGACAGGATTTCTAGGCACAGCCAAGGTGTTGAGGGCATCCGTTTTGGTGGCCTGAGGATCAGGTCTCTGCTTTTTGCAGATGATGTGGTCCTGTTGGCTTCATCAGAACGTGATCTTCAGCTTTCACTGGAACGGTTCGCAGCCGAGTGTGAAGCAGCTGGGATGAGAATCAGCTCCTCTAAATCTGAGACCATGGTCTCGATTCGGAAAACGGTAGAATGCCTTCTCCGGGTCAGTGATGAGGTCCTGCCCCAAGTAGAGGAGTTTAAGTATCTCGGGGTCTTGTTCACGAGTGAGGGAAAACTGGAGCGTGAGCTCGATAGGTGGATTGGTGCTGCATCTGCAGTGATGCGGGCGTTGTAGCGGTCTGTCGTGGTGAAGAGAGAGCTGAGTCAGAAGGCGAAGCTCTCGATTTACCGATCGATCTACGTTCCTACCCTCACCTATGGTCACGAGCTTTGGGTAGTGACCGAAAGAACGAGATCGCGGATAAAAGCGGCCGAAATGAGATTTCTCCGAAGAGTGGCCGGGCTCTCCCTTAGAGATAGGCTCAGTCATTCAGGAGGGGCTCGGAGTAGACCCGCTGCTCCTCCTTATCGAGAGGAGCCAGTTGAGGTGGCTTGGGCATCTTGTCAGGATGCCTCCTGGACGCCTCCCTGGTGAGGCTTTCCGGGCACGTCCAACCGAGAGGAGGCCTAAAGGTAGACCCAGGACACGGTGGAGGGACTGTGTCTCTCACCTGGCCAGGGAACACCTTGGGATTCCCCCGGAGGAGCTGGCCCAAGTGGCTGGGGAGAGGGAAGTCTGGGCCTCTCGCCTTAGGCTACTGCCCCCGCGACCCGACTCCGGATAAGCGGATGAAAATGGATGGATGGATGGATGGATGGATGGATGGATGGATGGAAGGAATTCCAATACTTGCCGATAACATCGGACATGCCAAATTATTAGTGTTGAACTCAATTTTTAGAGTCTTTCTGACCATTTGAACCAACATTGCACTTCTGCTCCTTAACATCAGACTTTGCTACTGAGAAAAGATTGAAGCTCTGACAGAAATGGCAGCAGAAGAGTTGCACAGGATAAGTGTCCTAAAATGTATACTGCACTATAGGAGGATC